>NW_004799458.1:12536-13807 GCF_000002075.1 Aplysia californica | reverse complement strand
CCTAAAATCAATCACTACAATATAACCCTTCACAACATCTCCACTTACGACCAACAATCTCGATCATAATTTTATCATAAAGTTGTCAACCCGTTTGACCTCAGTTCATGTCGACGTGTTCACTGTTTATTTATAGTGCGGTCAAAAATTCGTGACGCAAATTATTGTCAAATATCTCCTCAACTATCTAACATTAACTCTCCAGTTTTTTTGCACAGCGACTTGTATCAATTTGTCTTAATTAACAGATTGATATTTTTGTGAGCACCTGTTTGCTATATTCTAGAAAAGTCTTTAATAAGCACTAATAAAAAAAATCCCAGTCGATGTTTTCTATAGATTTAAAAAGGTTTACAGTGGGGACAATATCGCTTTTAAAAGCAAGTCCGTCATTTTTTTTTCTTATCTCGAAATTATGCTTATTGAAAGCTTGTTTTAAAAACCTTTCGTGTAAAAAGGTGTGCACTTTAATATTAATTTCTTATGTATCAAGTTTTGCAAGTAAAAAGTGTCATTGGTGAGCTGTGGCGAAGGTCATGTGTACGCAAAATGTGTGTGAGAAGCGGAAAGTGCTGTGAACAATTCCATTTTCCTCGTGAAAGAGATCTGTGGTATTTTATATAAATTTATGAAAAAAGTTTTTTTTAGTAATTTACCCTTAATTGCTGTGGAAAAAAATATGATCTGGTTAAGACAAATTGATACAAACTGCTGTGCAAAGTGTGGGTGATATTGATTCATCCGTTAAAAAAGATTTGAGGATAAGTTGCGCTATGAATTTTTGACAGCACTAAAGTTGGGGGCTCCCGTGGCCTAGAGGTTACGGTGTTCGCCTCTCATTCAATAGGTCCCGGGTTCGAATCCGAAAAGCGACGGAAATTTTTCTTCTCTAAAATCTTTTCCTTCCACCTCCTTTCCTGTCTCTAACAATGTTCCGTCGTCTGGTTTCAGCTCCATTTTCTGCCTCCACCCCCTCACCTCCTTTTGCCCCCTCCTCTGGGCTCCTGACTCTTTCTGCAGCCTTTCTTCTGCTACTCCTTGGCTTCTTCTTACTGCTGTCTTCCAGCCACACCCCTGATCTTAAGGTAGGAAAGATCTTCACCTAGCCTTCTCAGACAAATGAAAAAGCAAATTGCGCACACGTTAAAGATACCTCGGTGGTCCAAAATTGATAAGAGTAGGCTTCGGACGCCACCAGGGCAAAATTCAAAATGTCCTACCAACTGAAAAAAAAAAGTTTAATGTGTACCGCGCGCTCTTATAACCTTCTG
>NW_004799458.1:6491-7912 GCF_000002075.1 Aplysia californica | reverse complement strand
GGAGGGGGTAGATAACGTGGGTTGGTTAGTTAAACAGTACTGTTGGTCGTTTTATTCACCTGATAGTGTGACGGTTATTTCCGTTAGCTTTACTTTTAGTAAAGTTTTACGGCACTCGCAACTGCATAAGGTCATGTGAGCACCAGAAGATTAGAGGTGTTACAAGAGAGTAACAAACATAAAAAAGAAGAAGGGGAGATAAGGATGATAGATGTTTGATAGGAAAGAAGAAGCATACCACACAAGAGCACCCGCCAACCACCCACAGCTGGTTGGTTGAATTCTCTTTTTTTGGTAGACCATGACGTCGAACTACCGAGCCAAAGTTGGGGACAGTTAAAACAATTGGTCGCTTTTAAGCACAAGGGGGTTATCCCGAAAAATGCTGTTTTGAGAAAATCGAAGGTAAAGTTTTTGCCCCTTGTTCAGTTTCTTTAAAAGACAGGGAGAGGTTTCTCTATAACCAAACAAATATACATACCAATGAAACCAAACTTCTCCTAGAGTGTAGGTCAAGATTTTCTGGAAACCCCCGAAATCTGGGTTAGCCCGCTTGTCCTTAAAAAAAGCGACCTTTTATGAGGCCAACTTGCCATCTGAGAAACGTCACTGTTCGTGAGTACTTTGAAAAACTCTTCTGATATAAATCGTACTCGTGTACTTAGGTTGGTCAGTGTGGTGAGCGTTGTTTGTGTTTGTCGCCATGGTGATTGTTTATTTTATTTTGATTGGTCGGTCTTCTTACCCATTCAGAAACTCGTGAGGCTAATGTAGAGGTTATCAAACGGAGATTGGCTCCAGCAGACTTTAATCCCAACATAATCTTGCTTCCCGGAAACAATTATAACAGAAGACTTAGTATAAGCTCCTACTAAAAGCGGTCTTTGTTAACATGAATAGAATGAACAGTCGCACTAATTTTGCACTTCGTTGGTGAAAAGAGAGAACGTCTAAATCAGGGAGGAGGAGTCGAGCCTCCAAGTTGACTCTATTATCGTTTCTGATGGGGACAGAATCACCTCTAATTTTTATTCTGAAGGTTGCTCTACCCCTACTCAAAAATGAAAAAAAAAAATAATTAAAAAATAATAAAAACCCTCTTTGAATGAACATCACCCTCCCCCACCCTCACCCCACTTATTCCCACAAAATTCAAAATTTCCTACCAACTGAAAATATTAGGTGTGTCCCGCGCGTTCATATGACCGTATGCAGTTGCGAGCGCCGTAAAACACTTTACAAAAACAAACAAGACTTGGCTGAACGGCGCTCGCAACTGCATGGGGTCATAATATGAGCGTGCGGGACACATTAAGTTTTTCACTAGGTAGGACATTTTGAATTTTGGCCTAGGTGGCGCCAAAGCCTACTCTTATCGATTTTAGACCACCAAGGGATCTTTAACTTGCGCAACTTGCACA
>NW_004799458.1:0-1924 GCF_000002075.1 Aplysia californica | reverse complement strand
GACAGAGAGAGAGAGGGAGGGTGGGGGGGAGAAAGAGACAGCGAGAGAGACAGACAGAGACAGACAGAGACAGACAGAGAATCGAAGAGAGACAGAGAGACAGAGACACACAGAGAGAGAAACAGAGAGACAGAGAGACAGAGAGACAGAGTCATAGACTGGGTAGAGAACACTGACTTCACAACCCGAGAAATTGCTCTAACATTTTCCTTCCCTCCCGGATCTCTTCTACTTCTCGTACCTGTAAAACAAATTTGATGAGCTGTCACGATAGATAGTGCACGAGGGCGAGAGCCAATCATCTCTGCCGACGGGACGCCTGGCGCGACTGATTCAACAGACCAGAGGTCTGACTGACCTTTGTATGGCCGGCATCGTGACACGAGTCGCGCCCCTTTATTAGCACTTTTGGGCTTTCTTTGACGATGAGGGATCAAGATCTACAACGTTGCTGAACAAGGCAAGAATAACAGGATTATGCTCCCCCCCCCCTCCCCCCATCAAATTATTTTGTTAAACAGCCAAACGTGGGTGGTTGGCGGGTGCTCTGGTGTGGCTTGCTTCTTCTTACCTATCGTCTTTATCTCCCCTCTTTTTTTTTTTGTATTTGATACTCTCACTTGTAATGCCTGCTCTAATCTTCGGCACTTATTTGACCGTATTGTATTGCAAGTGCCGTAAAACGTATCAAGACAATAAACATCTATGCTGCTGAACAACGCCATGAATAGAGGATTATTTTACCCCCATCCAAATATTTTGTTAAACACCCAGACGTGGCAGATCTATATGTTTAGAAGACATCATGCAAGCTTCACATAATACAATTATTATTTCTTTTTTCAATACATGCACGCGTCTCGGAGATCTGCATTTATTTATTGTCTTCCTTTGTTCAGAATACTTTGTCCATTAATGGAGACCCTTTTTTATACATCCTTTTTTATATTCCAGGTTGTTTTATTTTTTTTTGGAGCATAACTTTATGTTTGCAAACCGTGCAACGATTCACATGGCAGGTTTGTGTCATGCATCATGTAATAACTACACTGCTTCTACCCATATGCTTTTAAGACTTCCTGTTCTCTTAAAAACTTCCCTTCGGATTAAGTAACGTGCCTTTCCTAAGGACACAACGTCGGGCCCCTGACGGGATTCAAACCCACGACCTTACAGTTGGGAGTCTGAGAGCCTAACCACTAGCTCTTTCTGCATTTCCTCGCGACACACCTAGAGGCTGTCTCAGTCGTTTTATGTAAGAAAAATTTTGAAATTATGCAAATTGAGCCCAACAATGCGAAAATATACGATTCTGTTAATTTTAACAAAGAATGATAAAGGAAAATAATTTAAAAAATTATGCCCAAAAAAAAACGATCAAATTGTGCTAAATTATGCGGGGTGCAGAAAACCACGAGACAGCACAGGGCACGCTAAGGACACCTCCATAGGGATGTTTACCTACCCTCAGGTAGAACATGACACTTCGAACATTTCACCGAGAGGAACATTTTATCGATTGAACTATCACTTGTTTGTCGTTTATGGTACTAGAACAGCCCAAAGTGAGCCCTCCAGGTACTTGACTCTCTGTCATCGGCCCCCGAGCGGGGGAAGATAGCGACTTGGGAGCGCGTCAGTCGCCCTGTATGTGTGTGGCATCGTGGAGAAATCAGGTGCTCGTCAGAATAATGAAATGAGAAAAAAAAAAAAACATTTTCCCGCCAATTTTGATCGATTTTATCTTTCATTTTTCGTTTTTTTTTTGTTTTTTTTTTTTTTCTTTGGCTCCACACTTACTATGCCCATCTAAAAACACACATATTTCTGTATGATTTTTACTGAAAAGCATATTATTGAACAAAAGTACCCAAAAAAATGAAAATTAGCAGTTTCCAAGGACATTATGGCTTTGAAAGTCACC
>NW_004799457.1:11987-13819 GCF_000002075.1 Aplysia californica | reverse complement strand
CACACAATGCGACACGTCGTGTAGCTGTAATTTGCGCTATATCAGCAATCAGCACCTAGCACGAGCATCACTACAGCCATCACTCACCACCACCCGTGCCTTCTGTGTGCTCTCTCTGTTCCAGACCTTTGTTCATTACAGTTGGTCACAAAAAACACAACACAAACCCAGACAAGCCAACAATGCTGACTAAGTAGACAAAAGACAAAAACAACAACTAAGATTGGGAAGAAAAACAGGGGACACGCAAAAAAACAAAACAACCCCCCCCCCCAAAAAAAAAAAACACGAAACAAAAAAGCACTTTAAAAAAAACACTGATAAGAAATAAACAAAAATAATAAGATAAACCAAAGACTGGGCGACGATGCGAGGTGGGGTGTTTTTTTTGGTATAAGAGGGGGGAAAAAGACATGTCTCGACCAGAATAGATGAGAGAAAAGAAGTATGGTAATGATTATGACCATAAATAGAATTATAGAAGGGAAAAAAAAAGATCACGAGAGTAAGGAAAAACCTACATTTGACATACAGAAACGTCAGAGGAATAGGGATTTTTAAAAAAGCTTACACATATACGTGGCACCTCCAACCAACCAGCTTATTAAGCGTCCAGATTCAAAGAACAAGACACATGATATTAAAGTAAGTTTCATCATCAAGTGCCAGATCTGCGACAGACATCAGCGATCATGGTTCTTCATTCTTTCCTCTGCTCGGATACTGTTATTCTTTTTTAAAAGAAAAGAAGAAAAAAGCGATATTATCCTGATCTTTCTTGTCATCCATCAGTTTAAACTCTCTAAGTAAATTGCTTTCGGTCTACCCCTGTCTCGATTGCCTTCAACTTTGCCAGTGAGAGCTTGATGTGGGTGATTATATATAAATGAAGGGGCAATAATTCAACCAATGACGACATGCCGACGGAAATACAAAAATGAGTGAGCGATGGAGACAGACGAGAACTACAAAAAGTGTAGAGAGATCTAATCTACCTGCTGTCGATTCTGGCATGGTTCTATAAGACTGTTTGTCTGTTTGTTAAAAACAGTTTTAGTATGAGTTTTACGGCACTTGCAACACGATAAGGTCACATAAGTGTCGAAGATAAGAACAAACACAAAAAAGGAGGGGAGAAAGAGACGATAGATTTTTAGACAGGAAAGAAGGAGCAAAGCCTACCAGATTTCCCGCCAACCACCCACTTTTGTTCGTTTGAGTATAAAGGCTTGTTAGTGTTGAGAAAAAGTAAGACAGACAGACAGAAACAAAAGATGGAAAGTAAAGAAGTAGGAACAACCAGGGGCGCCCTCCTCAACTCCCACAAGATAGAGACAGGCGAGAACTATTAGAAGTGTAGAAAGATCTAATCTACCAGCTGTCGATTTCGTGACGGTCCTACAGGATTGTTTGTTTGTTTGTTTGAGTTAATAAATAAGAGACACACGTCGGCACAATAATGGCCATTTAGTGCTGAGAAAAAGTAAGACAGAAACAGCAGAAGGAAAGTAAAGAAGTAGAACCTACCTGTGGCGTCCTCCAACGCACCCGCAGGCCCTATAGGAGATGAACGTTGTTAAATTCGGAGGTTCCACCTCTTAAATAAAATTACAAAGTGTCGTAAGAGGCGTCACACTTATAATATATCTATACAAGTAGATGGTTGGCGGCTGCTCTGGTGTGGTTTGCTCCTCCTTTCCTATCAAACATGATCTATCGTCCTTCTTTTTTGTGTTTGTTTCTGTCCTGTAAAACCTCTAACCTTCGGCTCTTACAAGACATAACTGTGTTGCAAGTGCTGTAAAACTCTTACCAAACCCTCCCCCCCAAAC
>NW_004799457.1:6249-7324 GCF_000002075.1 Aplysia californica | reverse complement strand
TCATAGATCAATAGATGGATGGATGAATAGATAGATACATGGATAGGTGAATATAAGGAGGGGTAGACAGACAGATAAAGAGACAGGTAGATGTAGACAGACAGATACATGCACGGAAGGGTGGATGGGTAGACAAAGAGGCAGACATGTTATATAGATCTGGATGGGCGCACGGACGATGGACAGAAAAACAGGCAGATACACGTACAGTGCATGGGTAGACTGATGGAAAAGAGAGAAAACGACAGACAGACAGGTTTTAAAGTTTTATTAAGAGTTTTACGGCACTTGCAGCACAATAAGGTCATATAAGTGCCAAGAGAGTAACAAACACAAAAGAGGAGGAGAGATAAGGTTGATAGATGTTTGATAGGAAAGAAGGGGAGCAAACCACACCAGAGCACCCCTCAACCACCCACCCACACAGACAGACAGACAGGTAGACAGACAGGCAGAACAGACTGACAAAGAGGCAGTTGAATAGACATCTAGACATTTTTTACAAAGAGGCAAATGAAGAATGGACATTGGACGAACTGATTATGGAATACGACCAAACTACGTGTACATGTACCTAACTACCTAGAGAGATAGAAGAGAGGACTGAAGTAAACATGCGTGGGGATCCCCCCCCCCTCCTCCCTCTTTTTCTCCATACGCCTCACATGAAAGGCAAATAGTGAAATAAGAAAACATAAAAGAATACATACTCGATCACAGTTCAATTCCTAAGAGCACGAAGAGGGATTTCGCAAAACAAAAGTTTATACACCTGAAAACGAACAGAACTAACAATGGACATAAGGGACAGGCTTTTTTTTGGGGGGGGGGAGGGATAATTACATGAGAACACCCACAACTCACCCAATTGTCGGTCACCAGGTGCGGGGAAGGAGGAAGAGAAAGAGGAAGATGGGGGAAGAAAACAAGTGTAGGGATATCAGAGGGGTAAAGTTCGCCACTGCGATTGTCACCTGGCATCTTGAAGGGGTGAGAGAGTGAGGGAGAGAGAGAGAGATGAGAGAGCGATGGGTAGAGAGAGAGAAAGAGAGTGAGAGAGAGAGAGAGAGAGAGA
>NW_004799457.1:0-1452 GCF_000002075.1 Aplysia californica | reverse complement strand
TGCACAATACATTTATAAAACAGAAAAACTAAAAAAAAAAAACATCATTAAAAAAAACCAAAAACCAAAAAAGACAAAAACAAACAAAAAATAAAACCGTTTCCAACTGGAATCAACACCTAAAAGATTGCGAGGAGATAGAAAAGCAAATGATGTAAAACAAAAAAAAGAACCAAAAAAAAAAAAAGAAAACAAAATCACCTAAAACGAAAACCTTAAACAAAATAAAACTACAAAGAACACAAACGCAGGCTGCTTGGAGAAAGAAAAATAAACAATGCCGGAAAGAAATAGGAAGGAATCAAAAGGACGAAAAGAAAACGAAAAAAAAAAAAAGAAAAAAGAAAAAAAGAAAGGAGAAGAAAAGAAAACACTAAACGAAATAAACAATCAAAAGAGGAGGGAGGAGGAAGAAGATGGGGAGGAGGAGGAGGAGGAGGAGGAGGAAAGCCGTTTTCTTCCAAAGTTCAGCCAAGAGGAAATAACGCGACGGAAGTTTTTATTTTTGCACACAGTGTCAACGCGTTGATTCGATCTAAAAGAAGCACACACTGACATTATTATATGGGAGGGTCACACAGTGCTAGGCAAAACGGGGAGCACGGCAGAGAGCCAGCAACAAAAGTTGAGCCAGTCGTAGATATTCATTATAAAGGCTACCCCACGAAATGCCTGTTTTATTTTTAGTAAGAGTTTTAGAGCACATGCAACACAATAAGGTCATGATATATGAGTTCCGAAGAATAGAGGTGTTACAAGAGAGTGACATACACACACACACACACACAAAGGAGGAGAGATAAGCACAATAGGTGTTTGATAGGAAAGAAAGGGCAAACCACATCAGAGCACCCGCCAGCCACCCACGAAATGCCGGTTTACAGTCATCATCACAATTATGCAATATGGAATTGTTCGTCTTTTTCTCTTTTATTTTTGGTAGGCCTACTCACTCACACCTCAACGTGAGTGAGCGCGCGACGGAGTAAGCTACACGTGCATGCTATTGCATTTCGCGTGTGGGGTGGGGGTGTCTATCGCAGTGTCAATCTATTTAGATCCATCTTCCGACTTGTCGACATCATATGGATCTTTTCATGTGCATGAATGAATCAGTCTTGTCTTTTGATTCATATTTTGTATGTTTCCAGTTTATCAATGCCAGTCGATTTATAAACGCGTTCATCATCTACCTGTCAATTCATGTGTCTATGCATGAAGCTTTTTGTCTGTTGATTCCATCCTCGTAAAAGAAGTACGGTGTAAAGAAGTAAAATAATTTATTTTTTTAAAATCAAGAAAAGAGAAAAAACATGTAGGTAAAGAGACAAGACAGGGTTGGAATAAGACATCTAGACACCACTCGCTCTGTAAGTAGTGTGAGTATAGGAGGATACTGTGGTGACAGTTCCAGAACAGCTTTCTGATAGATCCCTAGACAGATAGAGAAGA
>NW_004799456.1:11960-13074 GCF_000002075.1 Aplysia californica | reverse complement strand
TCTAGCCTCATGTTTTCTTTTTTTACTTGGTGCTAAATTCGACTGTGATCCTTTCGTTTGATGCTCATCATCGCTTTTTCTGGACTCCTTTGTCAAATTCTTTTTCTTGCTACTTGGAACAATCAAAACGCTTCTGTCTCAATCCGTTCATCGAACGGGGGCCCAGCTAGTTCTTTATATTTGTGAAAGTTCGTCACTTTGGTCGTCAAAAACTTCTGAACCTCTTAACTTTCGAATTTGAAAACAATGAACGGTAGTTCAGAATCATTTAAAGGGTGTACAGTTGTATTAAGGAGTCTGAAGTCATTGTAGTTTAATGTTCAGTTTTTCATTAGTTTCGTTTAGATCGTATCTTGGGAATGTCCGTCTTATAAGACGCTATTGTAAACAAGTGAGACTTTCGTTCACTAGTAGTGAGCACTGATTCCACAATGACTTGACGATCGATTCTGTTGAGTCCGTTCCTCGAACGGGTACTCAGCTAGTTTTATTATAAACTACTCAAGCGTGTGGTTGGTGGTAGCCTATGGTAGGTCCTACTTCTTTTCTTTCTTTCTCTTGTGTTTGTCGATATGACTTGCTTCTTACCTGCACTGTATTATGATCATATTTGTGCCGATGTGCTTTTGTTTATTTTAACCCAAACTCAAATTGTGGGTGGTTGGCGAGTGCTCTGATGTGGGTTGCCCCTTTTGTTTGTTTGTTGTTGCTGTTGTTGTTGTTGTTGTTGTTGTTGTTGTAGTTTTTGGGTCTTTTTTTTACATAGGCTTATTGTAACCCAGAAAGAAGAGGAAACAATAATAAACAATTATCCTTCTCGAACCTGCAATCCTTGACTTCCGCCGCGTGGTAGGCATTTAAATTCTCGTGTGCCTGCCACAGCGTAATAACAGGAATCAATGTGGTAACCTTTACGTTGTGCGAGACAGCGGCAATGTGGTAGAGCAAACAGAGGGACATTGACTCAGTTACACCTCCACTTTGTGCGTTCAGACAGCGAGAGATTACACAGACAGAAGTAACACAAGTCTCTTATGATAGGATTAGGCTTTCAATTTCATACTCAAGCAGCGAGCGCTATTCGGCGTTTTAGTCAGTTTTTTTTTTGGAGGGG
>NW_004799456.1:9073-10295 GCF_000002075.1 Aplysia californica | reverse complement strand
TGTGTGTACCTATTGAATGAGAGGCTGACACTGTAAGCTCTCGACCACCAGAGCCCCCACCTCCTCCTACAGTAACACGCAATATTGGGAAGCAAGACAGACGAAACCTCAAATTGACTCGGACAAAATCTTAAAAGAGAACAATAGTAACATCGGCCACAGAACAGAGCTGCTCTTGTCTTACTCTTTTCACAGTTGTGAGAATTGGAAGGCACGTAGTGTAAAAAGTAAAGACAAACTCATAGACAAAGAACACATTTTTTGTAATGACTTATTACTCCAAAATGTACCAACAGTTATACTACATGTACATGTAGCTTTGGAACGTTCTTCTTCTTTCACTTTCACCTGCTGCTTCTATTTCTATCTATCAAATATTTTTTAATGTTTTGATTTGATACAGCATTGCGCCTATTTTGTCAAGAGAAAATGTTCTGTTGTAACAACAAGTGCACTCTAAGAGAGGAAAAGGTGGAGGTGGTGAGGGAAAGGTGGAGGTGGTGAGGGAAAGGTGGAGGTGGTGAGGGAAAGGTGGAGGTGGTGAGGGAAAGTGGAGGTGGTGAGGGAAAGGTGGAGGTGGTGAGGGAAAGACGAAGAGCCAAGCGATCTATTCCTGTGTCATTCTTCGTTCATGAGGAACGCCATATCACAACAGATTCGCTACTGGGAATGTAATGAATAGCTGGAGTAGGGTGAGAATTCAGGAACAAAATTTAAGGCTTTTTAGTTTTACTCTGAAAAAAAAAATATACAGGCCTAAAATAAGGACAACGGTTGGGTTTATAATTGTGCTTATAACTGAAACACACCATCCCACATACGCAGAATAGAAGAACGTGCATTCTGGTCTGGCAAAGTTTTTTGTTTTTTTTATGTAAAAAAAAAAAAATTCTTCTTTTTTCCCGTGTCCTGATTTTGGTGCCCGTTTTTGTTGGTTACGTAAAAAGAAAGTAATGGTGCAGATTGTTCTATGAAAGGGGAATTGTTGAGTCGGTATTGATGATGGTGATGATGGTGATGATGATGATGGTGATGATGATGATGGTGATGATGGTGATGATGGTGATGATGGTGATGATGATGATGATGATGATGTTGTTGGCGATGGTGACGGTAATGGTAATTGTGGTGGTGAGCATGAGGATGGTTATTTATGTTGGCGATGATGATGTTCTGATGTAGGAGATGACGTGTGTATTAGTCTTAGTGTTAAGTTTGTTTG
>NW_004799456.1:3046-6439 GCF_000002075.1 Aplysia californica | reverse complement strand
GTTGAAGCTAGAGAGGTGAGCAGTCTAAGTCTGATTCCCTGTAAAGACTTCTCTGTTGACATCCACCCCTTGGCGCTCATATGACCTTATGCAGTTGTGAGCGCCGTAAAACCCTCTACTAAAAAAAAAAAAAGAGTCGGGTTGTGCACTTCTGACCTGGGCCCTGAACCCGACAGTATCGGGATGGATATTTCTCCTGCTGTATAACGTAACAACACATCAAATAAGAACAGACTATACTTTAGAAGTGACCCCTGGCCATTTCCTTATAAGACACAGACTAGTACAAGGGCAAAGGTTGCTGTCTTGACCTACAATTATGGAAAATGAGCCACTTTTTAGTGCGTGTTGCTGACCTTCTTCAGATGCCCATTACGCACAGACTATCGAATAATATTTCCTAATTCTGTAAACAGTAATAGTCCATGTAGTAACACAGCCATTCAAGTGGATTTCGTATTTTCCCCCCCATTTTACAAACGCCCAGGCGCAGCCATCAGAACGGGCCCGTAGCCTCAGGGATGAGCGAGTTAACGTGTATTTTGTTTTTGTAAGTGTTTTACGGCGCTCGCAACTGCATAAGGTCATATGAGCGCGCGGGACACATTAAACTTTTTCAGTTGGTAGGAATTATCGCCTTTCACCACCTTTCCTACTCTCTAACAATGTCCTGTCGTCTGCTTTCGTCTCCTCTTTCTGCCCCCACCGCTTCACCTCCTTTGCCCCCTCCTCTGGGCTCCTGACTCTTTCTGCAGCCTTTCTACTGCTACTCCTTGGCTCCTTCTTACTGCTGTCTTTCTGCCACACCCCTGATCTTATGGTAGGAAAGATCTACACCTAGCCTTCTCGGACAAGGACAAAAAATCTCGGAGGTCCCGTGGGCAAGTTGCACACGTTATAGATCCTTTGGTGGTCCAAAATCGATTAGAGTAGGCTTCGGCCGCCACTGGGTAAAATTCAAAAATTTCTACCAACTGAAAATGTTGTCCCGCGCGTTCATGTGTACTTATGCAGTTGCAAGCGCTGTAAAACGCTCATCTGTCTATCTATCTATCTATCTATCTATCTACTATCTATCTATCTATCTATCTATCTATCTATCTAACTATCTATCTATCTATCTATCTATCTATCTATCTATCTATCTATCTTACTCTCTTCGTCTATCTATCTATCTATCTATCTATCTATCTATCTATCTATCTATCTTACTCTCTTCGTCTATCTATCTATCTATCTATCTATCTATCTATCTATCTATCTATCTATCTTACTCTCTTCGTCTATCTATCTATCTATCTATCTATCTATCTATCTATCTATCTATCTAGACGTAGAATATGAACAAGATCAGGGAAGAGCACCCGCCAACCGCCCGCTGTCTGACCACAAGACTTTAGTTCTAGTAAGAGTTTTACTGCACTTGCAACACAATAAGGTCATATAAGTGCCCAAGATTAGAGGTGTTACAAAAGAGTATTAGTTTTAGTAAGAGAGAGAGAGGGGGGGGGGAGCGAGAGAGTGAGAGAGAGGGGGGAGGGAGAGAGAGACGGAGGGGGAAGAGGGAGAGTGAGAAAGAGAGAGAGAGAGAAGAGGGGAGAGGGGGCGATCGATATATATATATATATATACAGGGCTGCCTAAATCTACCGATTTTTCCGGTGGATACCGAGTTTGGGTCCTGTTCTAGCGACATGCGATAAGGTGTCAAAACTACCGACATGCCGATAAGGTGTCAAAACTACCGACATGCCGATAAGGTGTCAAAACTACCGGATTTACGATGGGTGCCGAAAGAAGAAAAAGAAAAAAAAAACCCGTTCTGCAGTGCTTCCAATCTTCTTTGTTTTCGTGTCAATCCGTACATTCCGAAAGTTCCGTGCTTGCCGCATCATCATATCAACCCCATGCGTTAGAGAGAGAGAGAGAGAGGGAGAGAGAGAGAGAGAGAGAGAGAGAGAGAGAGAGAGAGAGAGAGAGAGGGAGGGAGAGAGAGAGAGAGATCAGCACTTGCCTCCGTAACTTGTCAGAATTTACGGCAACTCTCGGCAATGAGTTGTATTAGAAACTGCCAGATGACGCATTTCGTACACTCGACCATTGTCTGTCTGTGCCGTTCGGTCGGCAATAGTTTTTCACGTGCATATCGGCTGAAATTTGTCTACTCACGATAGATAATCTTCCTCCTTCCTTTCATCCATTCATTCTTTCTGTCTATCTTCAGATTTTTGCTGCGGCTGCAATATCTGTCCGTTTAATTCGAAACCAAATCTGAAAAGGCTAGGCCAACTGAGTTCATTATTCTACCGGTCGCGTTTTTGATACATGTACAGTTTTACGTTCAGCGTTTTTGATACATGTACAGTTTTACGTTCAGCGTTTTTGATACATGTACAGTATTACGTTCAGCGTTTTTGATACATGTACAGTATTACGTTCAGCGTTTTTGATACATGTACAGTATTACGTTCAGCGTTTTTGATACATGTACAGTATTACGTTCAGCGTTCCCCAGTCCGAGAGTAGGTTTTTGATACATGTACAGTATTACGTTCAGCGTTTTTGATACATGTACAGTATTACGTTCAGCGTTTTTGATACATGTAAAGTATTACGTTCAGCGTTTTTGATACATGTACAGTATTACGTTCAGCGTTTTTGATACATGTACAGTATTACGTTCAGCGTTTTTGATACATGTACAGTATTACGTTCAGCGTTCCCCAGTCCGAGAGTAGGTTTTTGATACATGTACAGTATTACGTTCAGCGTTTTTGATACATGTACAGTATTACGTTCAGCGTTTTTGATACATGTACAGTATTACGTTCAGCGTTTTTGATACATGTACAGTATTACGTTCAGCGTTTTTGATACATGTACAGTATTACGTTCAGCGTTCCCCAGTCCGAGAGTAGGTTTTTGATACATGTACAGTATTACGTTCAGCGTTCCCCAGTCCGAGAGTAGGTTTTTGATACATGTACAGTATTACGTTCAGCGTTCCCCAGTCCGAGAGTACGTTTTTGATACATGTACAGTATTACGTTCAGCGTTTTTGATACATGTACAGTATTACGTTCAGCGTTTTTGATACATGTACAGTATTACGTACTGCGTTCCCCAGTCCGAGAGTACGTTTTTGATACATGTACAGTATTACGTTCAGCGTTCCCCAGTCCGAGAGTAGGTTTTTGATACATGTACAGTATTACGTTCAGCGTTCCCCAGTCCGAGAGTACGTTTTTGATACATGTACAGTATTACGTTCAGCGTTCCCCAGTCCGAGAGTAGGTTTTTGATACATGTACAGTATTACGTTCAGCGTTCCCCAGTCCGAGAGTACGTTTTTGATACATGTACAGTATTACGTTCAGCGTTCCCCAGTCCGAG
>NW_004799456.1:0-2946 GCF_000002075.1 Aplysia californica | reverse complement strand
TGTACAGTATTACGTTCAGCGTTTTTGATACATGTACAGTATTACGTTCAGCGTTTTTGATACATGTACAGTATTACGTTCAGCGTTTTTGATACATGTACAGTATTACGTACTGCGTTCCCCAGTCCGAGAGTACGTTTTTGATACATGTACAGTATTACGTTCAGCGTTCCCCAGTCCGAGAGTAGGTTTTTGATACATGTACAGTATTACGTTCAGCGTTCCCCAGTCCGAGAGTAGGTTTTTGATACATGTACAGTATTACGTTCAGCGTTCCCCAGTCCAAGAGTACGTTTTTGATACATGTACAGTATTACGTTCAGCGTTCCCCAGTCCGAGAGTAGGTTTTTGATACATGTACAGTATTACGTTCAGCGTTCCCCAGTCCGAGAGTAGGTTTTTGATACATGTACAGTATTACGTTCAGCGTTCCCCAGTCCGAGAGTACATTTTTGATACATGTACAGTATTACGTTCAGCGTTCCCCAGTCCGAGAGTACGTTTTTGATACATGTACAGTATTACGTTCAGCGTTCCCCAGTCCGAGAGTACGTTTTTGATACATGTACAGTATTACGTTCAGCGTTCCCCAGTCCGAGAGTAGGTTTTTGATACATGTACAGTATTACGTTCAGCGTTCCCCAGTCCGAGAGTACATTTTTGATACATGTACAGTATTACGTTCAGCGTTCCCCAGTCCGAGAGTACGTTTTTGATACATGTACAGTATTATGTTCAGCGTTCCCCAGTCCGAGAGTAGGTTTTTGATACATGTACAGTATTACGTTCAGCGTTCCCCAGTCCGAGAGTAGGTTTTTGATACATGTACAGTATTACGTTCAGCGTTCCCCAGTCCGAGAGTACGTTTTTGATACATGTACAGTATTACGTTCAGCGTTCCCCAGTCCGAGAGTAGGTTTTTGATACATGTACAGTATTACGTTCAGCGTTCCCCAGTCCGAGAGTACGTTTTTGATACATGTACAGTATTACGTTCAGCGTTCCCCAGTCCGAGAGTACGTTTTTGATACATGTACAGTATTACGTTCAGCGTTCCCCAGTCCGAGAGTAGGTTTTTCCACACGAATAAGCCGCTGTGGCGGCAGGCAGAAGTGTTACATGTACCACCGATACTGAGAATCCTTCGAGAAAATCAAAATCTACTTTCACTTGCGTAACCAATCAGATTATTGTCCGGTGATAGTTTGACGTAACGTTAGATTTACAGTTACAGTTAATACAAATTTGTAACGTGCAGTTTGTGCACAAAAAACACACTGTCGCCATACAAATTAAAAGGGGACTCTCGTGGCCTAGAGGTTAAGGTGTTGGCCTCTCATTCAAAGGTTCCGGGTTCGATTCCGGGTAGCGACCAAAAATTTTTTCTTCTCTAAAATTGTCTCCTTTCACATCCTTTCCTGATCTCTAACAATGTTCTGTTGTCTGTTTCATTTCCACTTTCTGCCCCCACCCCCTCACCTCCTTTGCCCCCACCTCTGGGCTCCTGACTCTTTCTGCAGCCTTTCTACTGCTACTCCTTGGCTCCTCCTAACTGCTGTCTTTCTGCCACACCCCTGATCTTCTGGTAGGAGAGATCTACACCTAGCCTTCTCGGACAAGGGCGAAAAATCTCGGAGGGCCCGTGTGCAAGTTGCGCACGTTAAAGATCCCTTGGTGGTCTAAAATCGATAAGAGTAGGCTTTGGCCGCCACCCGGGCAAAATTCAAAATTTCCTACCAACGAAAAAGTATTAGGTATATCCCGCGCGCTCATATGACCTTATGCAGTTGCGAGCGCCGTAAAACCCTATACTAAACAAACAAACAATACAAATTAAATTGATGTTCTCACTGTTGTCACGATAATGACAAAAAAGGAAACTAGCGTCCTCGGATTTCTAGATTGTCGGGCCCGTCATCGTGACCGGTCAATGAACCTACAGTAGTGCGCGTTGGCATGGTGTGGGTAGGGCATGAGTAAGGGACCGACGGGCGGTTGTTGGAGTAATTGAAGTTCATTCAAAGTAGGAGCGTTGCTGTAGGGCTTTGGAATTGAGGGGAGGTGTTTGACACAATAAAATCTACGGCAGCAGGATAAGGCCGCGGTGCAAGAAACTGATGCTAAAATAAAAACGATAAGTGGAAGTGGTTTTGACATTCGACAATTGAGTGCGTAAATGAGGGAACATTAGAGCTCAGGCTTGATGATTGTATCTTCAAGGTTGGTGTTCCCGGATTTGTCGGATTTGTCAATTATGACAAATTGAGTAGATCTAGTAATGAGAAATGCCATTTTCAACCCTCGGAAAGCTCTATGTTGGATGCCTATGCATCATGATGGCTTGTTGCTGATTAAAGACTGGTATTGTGATTTAGCATTTTGAAAAAAATCAGTACTTAGTCCATGATGCAGTTATTCACTGATTGCCAGATGTTCAGGATCAATAGCCTACATCCCACGCTCTCACAGTCCTTCCAGCTCGGGCTCTCAGTACACGCTCTCACAGTCCTTCCAGCTCGGGCTCTCAGTACACGCTCTCACAGTCCTTCCAGCTCGGGCTCTCAGTACACGCTCTCACAGTCCTTCCAGCTCGGGCTCTCAGTACACGCTCTCACAGTCCTTCCAGCTCGGGCTCTCAGTACACGCTCTCACAGTCCTTCCAGCTCCGGCTCTCAGTACACGCTCTCACAGTCCTTCCAGCTCCGGCTCTCAGTACACGCTCTCACAGTCCTTCCAGCTCCGGCTCTCAGTACACGCTCTCACAGTCCTTCCAGCTCCGGCTCTCAGTACACGCTCTCACAGTCCTTCCAGCTCCGGCTCTCAGTACACGCTCTCACAGTCCTTTCAGCTCCGGCTCTCAGTACACGCTCTCACAGTCCTTCCAGCTCCGGCTCTCAGTACACGCTCTCACAGTCCTTCCAGCTCCGGCTCTCAGTACACGCTCTC
>NW_004799455.1:13151-13960 GCF_000002075.1 Aplysia californica | reverse complement strand
GAACTCTGTCAATCCGCGGGTTGTTGTCTAGTGGTATAGTGCAGCGCTTTTGGTGACGATCGGGAGAGATAGGGGCGCTACCTCAGAATTACAACGTTCTATCTGACATTTTTGGCTGTTCTGAGTTGTTAAGACTGTGAGCTCAGAAACCTAGAAATGTTCTATCTGCTGTATTAAAATCTTAAGATTATTCGGGGTCGTTATCAAGATATTCGAAGTCGTTATCAAGATATTCGAAGTCGTTATCAAGATATTCGAAGAATTGCATTTGAAAAAGCTTGGGCAGTTGTGAAAGTCTAAACATTTTTAACGTAAAATTTCTCAAAAGTAGATACTGAGCAGATAGGGGTTTGTATTTCTGAGGTAAGGTGGCGGTAGGTGAAGACAAGGCTCCAGCAGGTGGTGGTGGAATCGGCCTTTGTTGAGTGGTCTGTTGTGTCGTCGTGCGCGAGTCTCCGTGATTGGGAGTGTTTATCACCTCTTGTTATCTGCCAATATCCGTGTCTTCTCTGGCCTTGATCTGGCTTTGTTCTAACCTTTTGACCCTTGGCACACTTCGCACCGCCGATATGTCATTACGCACAACACACACACACACACGCACATACACACACACGCGCACACATACACACACACACAGACACACAGACACACACACACACGCACACACATACACACGCGTGCACACACACACACATGTGACATACACATGTACACACACGGACACAAATCTCGTTTGCTTCTTCTGTCCTTCTTGTTTTGAAATCAGTACTCTCTTTCTCTCTCTCTCTTTCTCTCTCTCTCTCTAT
>NW_004799455.1:6047-8505 GCF_000002075.1 Aplysia californica | reverse complement strand
TCGCCGGGCGGTGGCTCTAACGACACCCTCGGGAACGCCTCGTCCCTTTTTGTAGTGTGGTTTCTCTCTCACTCCTCGTGCTTCATTATGACAGTTGGAGCTGTTAATTTGTGACAAGGTCTCGCTCGTCGAGGGCGATAATGCCCCGCCGAGTCGAGTTACTAAATTCGTCATGCCGCTCCGGGTTATTGACTTCGCACGACACTTCGCAGCTAAAAGGTTCTATTTATTTACTGTAGGGCGGCGTTATATTTGTTTAGTTTGTTTTTTTTTACAGTTTTACGGCAATTTACAACACAAAATAGATCATATTGTTCAACGCGCCAGAGATTAGAGGTGTGTTACTGCTAGGAGAAAGCGATAACAGAGAGAAAAGAAGGATGTTTGATAGGAGGAAAGAAGGAACATACGATACACCAGAACACCCGCCAACCACCCCTGTTGTGTATTTGCTGACAGCTCTTTTTGACTCTGGGATGAACCTTTGTCCGGGGGGAAGTGTCGAGTTGGTCATGGTGGTAATCTGTTGCTTGTCGTGGTGATGATGGACATAGCTCAGCGATGAATGGTGGCTCTGAGGAGACTCGTGTATACATAGGTTTCTGTTTCATAAATGGGCAATGGGATTGGAGGCCACTCCGGTAATACAGTGAAAGATGACAGATGGACCGAAAAGATGCTCTGAATGAGGAGACCAAGAGCAGGAAAACGATCGAGAGGAAGGCCAGGAAGAAAGAAGGTGGTAGTAAGATGATATCAGAAAGCGGACGGGTGCGTGCAACCTGGGTTTGGATGCTACTACCGCTGGACCCAGTGCCTACAGTATAAACTGTTTATACAGTATACATTGGGTCAGGTACACGAACATGTATAAAACTGTTTATATACTGTATTCGTTGAGCCGAGTACACACACATGTACCTTTGTACATGTATAAAACTGTTTATTGTACATGTATAAAACTGTTTATTGTACATGCATAAAACTGTTTATTGTACATGTATAAAACTGTTTATGTATATACTGTAGGCATTGAGTCGAGTCCATCTATTACACAACAACACCTGTGACTTGCCAGCGGAGTACATGTACGTGATGTATGTACGACTGGACCCATACTCCACTGTATAGACTGTATAGACTGTTTCTATCGTTGACATTGAATTGTGTACATAAACTCATACCTCGCCACTTGTAACTATTACTAACTAGCCAGTCGAGTACATCTACTGTATGTAACACTAGACCCAAAGCCCACTGTATAAACTGTTTATTCTGTAGACATCGATTCGTGTATATTAACATGTACCACACCTGAATCGTACTAAACAGTGGAATGCATAAGGTCTATACCTGTTCACCCAAAGCCCACAGTATTGTACTGTAGGCAATGCACTAGATCCTGAGCCCACTCACTTTATAAACGGTTTATACTGTAGACATTGCGTTGTGTACATAAACACGTACCACGCCACCTGTAACTAACTCTCCAGTCGAGTACATCTACAGTATGTACCACTAGACCCAAAGCCCACTGTATAAACTGTTTATAGTACTGTAGACATTACTACTACACCTGTATCTAACTAACCAGTGGAGTACATGAATACATGTAGACCCAAATCCCACAGCATTATACAGTAGGCAATGCACTGGACCCAGAGCCCTCTGTATAAATGTTTATACACTGTATACATTGAGTTGTGTACATGTTATATATTTCACGTACTACACCACCCGTATCTAACTAACCACTGGGGTAAACATCCATGTACCACTGGACCCAGTCGAGCCCCTGTATATATAATAAACTGTTCTGTTCCCACTGTAAGCATCGGCCGGACCGCGGCCTGCACTAATTACCGCGTATCAGCGCGCGCGAGCAAGGCCGGCCAGCCTTTGATGTGCAAGGTAATCAGGCACTTACCAACGATTACGCAGCCAAATAGCGCATCTCGGAGGGCGAGTCCGACCTCGCGCGACCCTCGGTGAATTATTGTGCGAGCCGAGAGAAGGCTAGGAGCCGGCGTGCGTGACGCGAGTCAAAAGAGAATACACAACGTACACACAGTGGCGTCCACTTAAAGCGAAATCTGTAAGAGCACCAGATTTTCTTTCGTTTTTTTTTTGTTTGGTGTTTTTTTTTGTTTTTTTTTTTGGGGGGGGGGGGGGGGGGGGGGGGAATGCTTTTTGTTTTTTTTTTTGTTTTTTTTTTTGGGGGGGGGGGTCGGTTTAGAAAGATTATCCAAGTTTTTAAAAGAAACCGTTTTAAAAAAATCCTTTGATGTACTATTGTCTTCGGATTAATTGCAGACTGCACTGTGTGCTCAAAATCCATCTGCTTTGGCGTGATTTTTGTAGTTTACGAAGGAGTTTTACGGCACTTTCAACTCAATCAGACAGGTTATGTAAGTGCCTTAGATCAAAGGTGCTAATAGATGTTCAGATTTTTTTTTTT
>NW_004799455.1:2682-4203 GCF_000002075.1 Aplysia californica | reverse complement strand
GGTCTCCTGTCTGTCTGTCTCATATTTCTCTCTCTCGTGTCTCTCTCATGTTCTCTCTCTCTCTCTCTCTCTCTCTCTCTCTCTCTCTCTCTCTCGCTCTCTCTTTTCCCTCGGTTTTTTTTCTCTAATCTTGTTTTTCAAAAAGTTTTCTTCAACAAAAGTTCCTACATCGTCGTATCTCAAGTCTTTTGATTTGTTGATACGAATATTTTATGAGTTACTTTCTCCTTTACATCACTTTGTTCAATCTTTGCTTGGAAATTTAATTTGCTTTTTGTAACGACCTGTGAATTGTAGATTTTTTTTTGTAGGCATACGTTTAGTTTTATCACGAAGGGTCTAAATGAAACAATCTTGCACATCTATACAATTACAATATGTGAGGCAGCGTGGTGGAATCAGGCTCTCGTCAAAATAATCAAAGTGAAGCAACTTGCATTTTTCCACAAGTTCTTGAATTTTTATCAATTTTTTTGTTTTTTACCCAAACACCTTTCATGCTCATTAAAGAACTGGTTTCTGAATGGATTTTTCTGAAAAGCGTTGATTAAAGGAACAAAAATGTAAATTTTCAGTTACCACGGACTCTTAAGTTAAGGAAATAATTATCTTTGGAGGCCATTTTCTCACTAATTTTACCTCTGAAAACAGGTGACCCCCACCTCCTTCATTCGTAAATATCTCGACTTGTATTCAAGATAAATGTATATTTTTTTCCATCCAAATAAAGACAGTTGAACAAGCTTTAAGATGATACCAATAACTCTACATGTCCAAAAATTGACGAGAGCCTGATTCCACCACGCTGCCTCACATATATAGTTCCTCAATATTACTTATTGCTGTTTTTATTTGTTTGTTTTATTTGTTTGTGTGTGTGGAGGGGGGGTTGTCCTGTGTGTCCTGGAAACGTTTCACGGGGCTCGTAATAACTGTACCTGGGTAAAGTAAGACAGACAGACAGACAGACAGACAGACAGAAGCATCAGAGGGGTAGAAACGTATACCCTGACCAGTGTCGCCCTCCAACCACCCACAGGTGAAGTGAAACGGATGAAAACAAGACATACAAAAAATGTTATACCTAGCAGTGGTACCCGCATGTTTTTCTCTCACTCCAACCACCCATGTACGTGCGTCCATGCACGTGCTTGTTATGGCACCCTCCAACCACCCCGCCCAAAAAGCGTGCTATGGCGCACTCCAACAACCCTTGTCCGTGCTGTCTCCGACTCAGACTCCGACTGCAACAGTTCTGCTGCTGGTAATGGAAGTAGGGTTTGTATGAGTTTGTGTGTGTATGAGCAGGCGTGTGTGTGTGTGTATCAGAATAATTTGCTATGGCAATTAGTGTCAGTAATGGGGGGGAGCTTGTGTTGCTTACTGGTAGACTGTACCACGAGGCGGTGGCGAGGGCTGGATTTGGGGATTTGGCTTGAGGGCGGGGGCGGGTAAGATCTTGATAAGTGGTCGTCTGTCTGTCTCCTTCTATGTGTGTTTGTGTGTGTGTGTGTGTGTGTG
>NW_004799455.1:0-970 GCF_000002075.1 Aplysia californica | reverse complement strand
GGGGGGGTGTCTTGCTGGGCGGCCAGAAATTATAAAGCGCTATGTTCTTAGTCTGAAACCCATTGCACACTGCCAATCCATTTCAGTCGAACTGAGTGGGAACCAGCCGGATATCATAATTTACCGAGGACCTTATCCACATAGAGGGTGGTCAAAAGTCACCATTTTGGCACCATAGAAACTAGGTCAACTCGCTCCCTTGAAAATCGAGCCTGTTTGATTTTGATGATCATAGATCTATCCGAATTTAGCCGAAATGTTGCCAAATTCAATGCTATAATATTTTGTAACTTTATGGAAGAAAACTGGCTGTCCCGACATTGGAGTAACTATTATAAGGTCCCGACTCAATTCCGCTGAAACACAGGCGGTGTGTGCTCTGAGTATGAGTCAGTCTTCTTCTCCTTTTCCTCGTCATTCACCTTGACCTTGTCCTCTTCTCTTTGTCATTCCTTTTCTTACCCTCCTTCTCCTTGTCATTTTTCTTCTTATCCTTCTTCTCCTTCTCATTGTCCTTCATCTTCTCCTTTTCCGTCTCCTTTTCTATCTCCTCCTAGTGACGTTGTCCGTGTCTTTCTCCTTTACGTTCTCCTGCTGGATCTGTTCGGTTGTCGACTGCTTGTTCTTCAACTTGCAGCGCAACGGATTTTTACGCATGTGACCGTTTTTCCTAACTGCTATTAGTCATATATATTATTATGTAGGCACTGACAAAATCTCTGCTGAGCTCTGTGTGGAAGCTGACGAGTATAATTTCCTGGCGGTGTTTATCGAGGCTGCGCCGAGGGCGTGTGGGAAATAATAAGTGGCGAGTGCGAGGTTTTTGGGGGAAAGTGTCACAATGTTATGCAAGCAGGCGGCGAGAATTGTCGGTTAGCGGTAATGTTACGGACTGTTGGGACGGGATGGGGTGTGTTGTCAGTGTCAGTTTTTGCCTTATTAGGCACGTGTGTGTGTGTGTGTGTGTGTG
>NW_004799454.1:13024-14011 GCF_000002075.1 Aplysia californica | reverse complement strand
TCCGTTAATCATGTCAGATTGTTCCTATCTGTTTTCTTTGTCTGAAACCTTAAAAGATCGGCAACATCATGCTTGTAAAAAACTAAGCAATTAATGTGTGTGTCTGATTTGAGAGTGGTCGTTCGAAATGTGCCGAAACATTGACTTTGGCCTGCTGCTGGTTCTGACAGATGTGTCCGTTTCGTCTTTAAATTTTAAAGAGTTATAACCTCTTTGGTGGGCGGGGCCTCATTTGTGGCATGGCGCGGCGGAATCAGACGCTAATCAATGTTTGGCCATATGGAGTTATTGCGTTCTTCATTTCCCTTGCTTTCTATGAAATAAATAATTATTTACCTGGAATAGAAATCGAGACATTTGCGATTACAGGAGGTGGGGTCGCCTGGTTTTAGAAGTAAAATTAGCGAGAAAATAGCTGCCAAAGCTTGACAGAAATGTAAGATTTCCTACCCATTTTGGAAACAATTTTGTATGTATACATAAAGGTGGTTGTTACGATAATTGTAAGCCTCGTAAATGGTCGCTTTTAAGGACAAGCAGGCTAACCCAGATTTCGGGGGGTTTCCAGAAATCTTGACCTACTACAAACGTGGGCATTGCCCTACCTATACGGAGAAGTTTGGTTTCATTGGTGAGTATATTTGTTTGGTTACAGAGAAAACTATCCTTGTCTTTTGAAGATACTGAACAAGGGGCAAAAACTTTACCTTCGATTTTCTCAAAACAGCATTTTCCTTGGCTCCTTCTTACTGCTATCTTTCAGCCCCACCCCTGATCTCCTGGTAGGAAAGATCTACGCCCAGCCTTCTCGAACAAGGGCGAAAAATCTAGAAGGTCCTGTGTGCTAGTTGTGCACGTTAAAGATCCCTTGGTGGTCCAAAATCGATAAGAGTAAGCTTCGGCCACCACCCGGGCAAAATTTCAAAATGTCCTACCACCAAAAAAATGTTTGGTGTGTCACGCACGCTGACATGACCTTATGCAGTT
>NW_004799454.1:10093-11276 GCF_000002075.1 Aplysia californica | reverse complement strand
GTATCAGTCGACATTCAGTTCCTAAAACCTGGCGACTTTGGTGAAGAGGTGAACCCTATCCGTACGTCGTGTTTTACTATCGTATCCATGCGACGTGGGGAACTGTGTGCCACCACTTTCAAAAGAGGAAATTTACTCGTTAATCCGTTCCGTTCGCTTTGCATTGAAGTCTGTCAAAATGATTTTTTGAGAAATACTAAAAGTTTCAAAGAGATCTTCGCACTAGAAGTATTCTAAAAAGTGAAGAATACAACTCCGGGGGTACAAAATGACCCAAAGGGCGTACCGATAGGGTTAAGCGCTCCGCTGTCGCGAGACACCCGAGTTCGATTCCCGAGTGGGAAGAATTATATATTATACATTTCTCGGTATTTCTGCTGGATCTTGTAAATCTTTCAGCTACCCGAATTGGCCCGAATTGGAATGGTCGAAGCCCGCTGCCTATTTTTAAAAATCTAAAATGTGGCTAGCATGAAGGCATAAAACACCTATATTTCAACGGTATCGTCACTTACGAATTTAGGACACAGGACCAAAATCGGGGGGAAACGTTAAACATAATATAGTCAAGCAAGCTCTAACGGTCACCTGTATAACTGTATAATTGTATAACTGTATAATTGCATAACTGTATAACTGTATAACTGTATAATTGTATAACTGTATAATTGTATAACTGTATAATTGTATAACTGTATAATTGTATAACTGTATAATTGTATAAGATATCACCTGTCCGAAAAGACACTTTCCATTTCCCCATTTAGTTAGTTTTAGTACGGTAAGGTTTTACCGAGCTCGCTACTGCATAAGGTCATATGAGCGCCAAGGGGTGGATGTCAACATGTCAACAGAGACATCCGAACGGGGAATCATTTTTCCATTTGCGTAATATATATTACATATATATATCAAATATTTATATGGTATAATATTTACATGAAAATGGCACTGTGTTAGACATCTACCTGTCTAAGACAACTTACAGCTTTTCTCATTTTGACCATGGGCGGCTGTCTTAAGCAAGTTCAAACATATTATTATTTCGTTTCATCACCATACCACGGGTCCTTTAACTTTAAGTCCGGCATCGAAAGCAAACGAGCAAAACACCCTCTTATGACGTAGTTGGTACTGGCTGAAGGAAGACAAGACGAACGTATTCTTATAATAGTTTATATAT
>NW_004799454.1:7173-8229 GCF_000002075.1 Aplysia californica | reverse complement strand
CTCCCCTGAGGTCGATGAACTCTCTCAACCACTGGTGGCCAGTTTGTTTTGTTTTTCCTGCTAACGGTTTTGTTTTGGCATTATCCAACTCGCCTCTTGCCATTGCGAGACGCCGTCTCCTCTTCCCGGCTTACCCGACAGAAGGGCTGGGCAGTGAGTCGCTTTAGCAAAATCCGGATAATATGTTAGTGCACCTCTTCGGCAAATAATAATAATATGTTATGAACCGCTTCGTCAAAAAGGTTAGAACCACTTTGACAAACTAACAATAATTTATGGGCGCACCCTCTTCGGAAAACGGGCCCGGAAAGATCGTTCAGATAGTTCAGACTCTGAATTCGGATAATGTTTCATTGAGAATTATCCTGTTATCCGGATAGTTTATCCGGATTTTGCTCACCTCGACTACCCCAAGAGCAAAACATTTTAGTCCTCTCTTCCTCGTCCACGCTTTCTGTGTTTCGCAATGCGATTTCTACTTGGTTACGTGTAATAATATCATCCACTTTGTTTTGGAGATCCGTGTCAGAGAGAGAGAGAGAGAGAGGGAGAGAGAGAGAGAGCGAGAGAGAGAGAGAGAGAGAGAGCGAGAGAGGGGAGAGTGGAGTGCGGCAGAGGGAGTGAGAGAGAAGGGGAGAGTAGAGAGAGGGGGAAGGGGGTGGGAGGGAGAAGGAGGAAGACAGTGGGTGGAGAGAGAGAATGTGTGTGTGTGTGTGTGTGTGTGTGTGTGTGTGTGTGTGTGTGTGTGTGTGTGTGTGTGTGTGTGTGTGTGTGTGCGTGTGCGTGCGGATGGATGGGAAAACTCGATCCTTTGGAAGAGTTGCGTCCTTCTTTCCTTTAGCTGGGAGGTTGGTAGGTGTTCTGGTGTGGTTTGCGCCTTTCTTCCCATTAACCCATCCACCATCAATATTTTTACTCATAATTTTAATTTTTTTTTACTCTTACTCTCAAGTGACTCCTTACATTGCGGGTGATTGGCGGGTGCTCTGGTGTGGTTTGCTTCTTCTTTCCTCTCAAACATCTATCGTCCTTATCTTTATTCTACTTTCTTTTTTT
>NW_004799454.1:2855-4185 GCF_000002075.1 Aplysia californica | reverse complement strand
ACGTGGGACTGACACCAAACATTTTCAGTTGGTAGAAAATTTTGAATTTTGCCCGGGTGGCGGCCGAAGGCTATTCTTGTCGATTTTAGACCACCAAGGGATCTTTAACGTGCGCAGCTTGCACACGGGTCCTCCGAGATGTTTCACCCTTCTCCGAGAAGGCTAGGTATAGATATTTCGTACCAAAAGATCACGGGTGTGGCAGAAAGACAGCAGTGAGAAGAATCCAAGGAGTAGCAGTAGACAGGCTGCAGAAAGAGTCAGGCGCCCAGAGGAGGCGGCAAAGGAGGAGAGGCGGTGAGGGCAGAAAGTGGAGACGAAAGCAGAAGACAGAACATTGCTTGAGAGTAGGAAAGGAGGTGAAAGGAGACAATTTTATAGAGAAGAAAATTTTTCCGTCACCACACCTGGATTCGAACCCGGGACCTTTGAACGAGGGGCGAACACCTTATCCTCTAGGCCACGAGAGCCCCTTAGCGTAGCGTGGTGTAGTCTGGCCTTTCTTGGGTCGTGTCGTGTCGTGTCTTGTTGTGGCGTGACGTGGCGTGTGTTGGAATGACGTGGTGTGGCTGTGTCTTATTGTGGCGTGGCACGACGTCCCTGGTTAGGCGTCGTGGCATGGTGTGTCACATTGTGTTTTGTCATGTTTCGTAGCGTGGCGTTGTGTCTTGTTTGGTTGTGCCGTAGTGTCACGTGGCGCGTCGTGGTGTGTGGAGTGTCTTATTGTGTCTTGTCATGCTGTGTCGTTTCGTAGTGTGGCGTTATGTCTTGGCGTGGCGTGGTGTGGTGTGGTGTGACGTGGCGTGGTGTGACGTGGTGTGACGTGGCGTGGCGTGGTGTGGTGTGGTGCGACGTGGCGTAGCACGATGTTTTCCTGGGAATCTCACCGGGAAAATTCCCACAACCTCGTTAATCACGCAAGCAAAATATTCCAATATCGAATGTGTTCATGGCTAGCAAAACGAGTGATTCGATTCGATTTCGAAGAAAGTTCCATAAGATAGTAGTGTGCACACACTCTTGACAACCATTTTGCGAGCCAGACAACAACAAAAATGCCGGACCCCGAATCCAATTCGGGCGAGCAATGAGATATATCTATAGATCTACAGCGGAAAATTCTGTCACAAGTTTCGAGGATATTTGTTTCTTATTCTTTTTTCTATCAGAATAAGAAGCTGCAAAGGGTTGTTTAAGAAAATTATCCCGAACAAAAATAAGTGAAAGTAGACAAAAATCAGCCGTTCAACCCATCATCAACTGCCAAATCTGCGGCAGACATCGGCGATTGTGGCTCGCTATTCATTTCTTTTCTCGGAGACTTTCCAAC
>NW_004799454.1:0-1237 GCF_000002075.1 Aplysia californica | reverse complement strand
GAGGTCAGGGGTGGGGGTGGGGGGTGGAGAGGGGAGTGCAGAAGATCAGCCACGGGTGTCTCAAAATCTCAAGAGATGGGTACCGAAAAAGAAAAGAAGATGAGTCTCAAGGTTGCATTCCAGACGGATATTTTCCCTGTTCCCCTCGACTGTCCTGGCATGTTTTGTATTGAGACGTGTCGAGTTTGGGTTTTTCAACGTCTCGCTGCAGCATCTCCTAGCCAGCCGGAAGCTACTGCGTTTCGATCGTACCAGAGACGCTTCGATCAATTTTCAAATCCCTTTTATAAATAAAGTCTGGTGAAAAAGCGAAGGCGAAATGTTCTGTAGGCAAAAAGGCAGGCAGGCAGTCATGCAGGCAGTCAGACAGGTTTGCAGCGAGCAGCAGTACTGCCCTCAACTGACAAAACGCCTTTTAAGATTTTTTGCACCAATTTTTTAAATAATGTACATGTATTTAATAAATCGACTGCCTCATTAGTTATTCTACCTGTGTTTTAAACAAAAAAATAAAAGTGAAACTGTGACTAGTCTTTGATTATTAAAGAATTCAAATTCCAGAAGAAATTCTTTTTTTAATGGTAATATTATTATGCTGACAAAACGCAATTGTTCTCGAAAGTTCTGGAAATTTAAAAAGGCGTTTTGTCAGCGTACAGCAGCAGTAGTGCAGGAGGTAGGGGTTTTGGCTCTAACGAGGAAGCATGCGTTCATTTGGTCGCTTTTAAGGACAAGCGGGCTAACCCAGTTTTCGGGGGTTTCCAGAAATCTTTACCTGCACCAAAAGTGGGCATTGCCCTACCTGTAGGAGAAGTTTGGTTTCATCGGTGTGTATTTGTTTGGTTATAGAAAAAACTCCCCTTGTCTTTTAAAG
Organism: Aplysia californica; assembly: GCF_000002075.1. NCBI lineage: Eukaryota > Metazoa > Mollusca > Gastropoda > Aplysiida > Aplysiidae > Aplysia > Aplysia californica. Next base: position 363 of record NW_004799454.1, on the reverse strand, counting down.
GAACTGAACAAGGGGATAAAACTTTACCTTCGATTTTCCCAGAACAGCATTTTTCGGGATAGCCCCCTTGTGCTTACAAGCAACCAATATTTGTCGTCTCCAAGCTCCATTCTCGAAATCTTACGTTGTTGTTGTTGTTGTAGTTATTGTTGCTGTTGTGGTAGCTGTTGTTGTTGTTGCTGTTATTGTTGCTGTTGTTGTTGTTGCTGTTGCTGCTGCTGCTGCTGTATTGTAGTAAGGCGTTATCGTCAAGAGCAACAAATTCCCAGTGCTGTTACAATTTTAGAGAAGAAAATTTTTCGGTCGCTACCTGGATTCGAACCCGGAACCTTTGAATGAGAGGTGAACACCTTAACCTTTAGG
>NW_004799453.1:17394-18894 GCF_000002075.1 Aplysia californica | reverse complement strand
GTGGGGAACTCTGTGCCACCACTTAACCCTATCCGTACGTCGTGTTTTACTATCGTATCCATACGACGTGGGGAACTCTGTGCCACCACTTAACCCTATCTGTACGTCTTGTTTTACTATCGTATCCATACGCGTGGGGAACTCTGTGCCACCACTTTCCAAAGAGGAAATTTACGTAAATCAGATCCGTATAGCAGTCTGTCAAAATGATTTTTTAAAAGAAATACTGAAAGTTTCAAAGAGATCTTCGCTCTAGAAATATTCTAAAATGTGAAGAATACAACTCCGGGGGTACAAAATGACCCCAGGGCGTAGGGATAGGGTTAACTTAATTTAATTAATGTACGTTCCAAATATGGCAGGTGTAGATTACACTTTAATGCTCACAGAGTTGGACGTAGGCGCATCATTTGGCACCATTGAACTCTCCGTTCTGTTGGGTTGGGAAAGACATCTATTCTATATTTGGCAACATGGAAACACACGTGTCACTTGTCCCATAAAACTATGGCATCTACAGAGTTGAAAGTTGACAAGTACCTGCAAAAAGATAGATAGGTCCCCATGACGGAGCCTGAATTTTTATTTGTTATTTTCTTGAATTTAGAAAAAAATATATTATACAAAAAGTTCCCGTCCTTCTTTGGCCTTTGTGATTATTCAACTGAGAAACGAAACAAATGTGTGCAGCTGTCCTTCCCAACTGTAGTGTCACAAATGATATTTTGCGAGGCGCATTTTCTTTTGAGAGTATTGATGGTAATGCACCGATCGTTCCTTTCATCGAAAGGGGACCCAGCTAGTTTGGAAGATTCTGAGAGTGTTTTTGAGTGGTTCAAGTCCTATCTATCTGGACGTTCACAGTCTGAGTTTCGTAAGGTTTTACGGCGCTCGCAACTGCATAAGGTCATATGAGCGCCAAGGGGTGGATGTCAACAGAGAAGTCCAATTGGGGAATCAAACTTACTCTGCTCATCTCTCTAGCCTCAACAGCACAAAGTCTGCTTCGACTATCAAGGCACCCCGGAAATAGCGGGTCACAAGAGAGTGATAAACATACAAAAGAAATAGAGAAAAATGACGATAGAAAGAATGAGGAAAGAAAAAGCAGCAGTTCCCTGTTGCAGTTCCGGCACAGTATGAGCGCAACTAGCAAACGGGACCCCCGAGATTTTTCGCCCTTGTCCGAGAAGGCTAGGTGTAGATCTTTCCTACCAGATGATCAGGGGTGTGGCAGAAAGACAGCAGTAAGAAGGAGCTAAGGAGTAGCAGTAGAAAGGCTGCAGAAAGAGTCAGGAGCCCAGGGGAGGGGGGAAAGGAGGTGAGAGGGTGGGGGCAGAAAGTGGAGACGAAAACAGACGCCAAAACATTGCTAGAGATCAAGAAAGGAGGTGAGAGGGTGGGGGCAGAAAGTGGAGACGAAAACAGACGCCAAAACATTGCTAGAGATCAAGAAAGGAGGTGAGAGGGTGGGGGCAGAAAGTGGAGACGAAAACAGAC
>NW_004799453.1:15886-17294 GCF_000002075.1 Aplysia californica | reverse complement strand
CCCCCGGTCATTAACCTTCTCCTTACACCGGTCTCTCAATCAATCATCGACTCGCCGCGCCAATAGCTCTGTCAAACCTTCAGTCATTTTGTCAAGTAATGAGGTCCTTCAGAAAGCGATTCCCAGAGCACTAGAATAATGGGGGGCAGCGTGGGGAAATCATACGCTCGTCAAGTTTTGGGCGTATGAAGTTATTGTTATCATCTGAAAGCTGATTTATTTGCTTTTATTCTTATGAAATAAATATCCATTTATCTTGAACAAAACTCAAGATATTTGCGATTTGAGACAAGTGAGGTCGCCTGGTTTGAGTGGTGAAATTAGCGAGAAAATGGCCACCAAAGACGCCAAAGGTTGGTAACTTCAGTAGCTAAAGAGTCTTTGAAAAGTGAAAAATTACATATTTTGTGTGTTTAATCAATGCTTCTCAGTAGAATTCACAAGGGAATGTGTTTTTATATGGACTGAAAATAGGTTAAGCAAAAAAATAATAATTCAATATAAATTTCAAACTGGTGAAAAATTGCCTGTTTCTCCGATTGAGATATTTTGACGACCACCTGATTTCACCACGCAGCCTAACATATAGATGTGGATTCATTGAGGACTTGGAGCTTTCTCAGACCCGCGTGGGAAGAAATCTATGACGTCAGACGAGTGGCAGATAGAAGGAGTCACGACGCGGTGGATTCAGGCGCTCGTCAATTTTTGGACAAGTGGAGACATTGGTATCATCTTAAAGTTTGTCCATTTGTTTTGCTTTGGGTCGCATGGTTTCAGAGGTAAAATTAGCCAGAAAACGGCCTCCAAAGTTAAGTAACTTCCATAGCCTAAAAGTCTTTGGAAACTGAAAATGAACATTTTTTGTGCCTTTAATCAATGTTTTTAAGTAAAACCCACTCAAAGACGCGTTTTTAAAAGGACATAAGATGTGTTGAGCCAAACATAGAAAGTAAAAAAAAAAATCGCCTTTCGGCCCCACAAAAATGCCGATTTCTTTGATTTCATCATTTTGACGAGCGGCTGATTTCACCACGATGCCTCACAATACAGTCACCTCTCGACTCGGAGTTTGATTACAGCGGTCCAGAAATAATTACACTTTTGAAACGGTACCTGGAAATAGTTGAAACAGACTGACTTCCCTCTCATTTTTGATAGAAAGACTTGTCATGGGTCTATTTCTAGACAGAAAGTTCTAGTCATGTAGAGAACACAGATTTATGATTCATCAAGGTGAAATATTGTCAGACATCATTGACTTCATTTAAATTTATGTACCAAATACAGCATCTGTAGATTACACTTTAACCCTCCCCGTACGTCTTGTTTTACTATCGTATCCATACGACGTGGGGAACTCTGTGCCACCACTTAACCCTATCCGTACGTCGTGTTTTACTATCGT
>NW_004799453.1:12935-14439 GCF_000002075.1 Aplysia californica | reverse complement strand
GGGGGGGGGTGTCTACATAGACTTTGTACTCGGTGGTGAATAGACAATTTGTCGTCAGTTAAACTATATTGTTGGCCTGTACTTTAAAAGGAGGGGGGGGGGGTCGGCAGCTGAAGGCTAACTCGCTTATTAAAGGATCAAATGTTACCAAATTTCACACATATATAACAAGCATAATAAGGAGTCTTAAAATACGCTATCAAATTTGAGAAAAAAAGTTTCGTTTCCATGGATACGGCAACCGTATTGGAATTAGTTGACATGTCTCACGTAATTAATACCGTACTTATTGTTCATGGAATTAGACTGAGTTTCTTCTTTTCTTTTGAACGCACCTTGGCAAACAATAGTTTTACAAATTTGTGTGATGAATTTTTCCTTAAAGTACAAGAAAATTTTAAATGAATATAAAGATCCCTTGGTGGTCTAAAATCGATAAGAGTAAGCTTCGGCCGCCACCCGGGCAAAATTCAAAATTTCCTACCAACTGAAAAAAGTTGAATGTGTTCCGTGCGCATATTTGACCGTATGCAGTTGCGAGCACTGTAAAACACTTACCAAGAAAATTAGAAATAAATAAAAAGCCTTTCGACAACAGCAACTCCCTCCTTACAACCACACCAACAGAACTAATGAACAAACTGCAAAGACTTCAGAATCAAGCAGCGAGCGTTGTGCTCAAAACGCCTAACACAACACACCACAAACGCCTAACACAACACACCACAAACGCCTAACACAACACACCACTAAACTGTTGCTTTCACAGCTACACCGGCTCTCTGTTATAGCCCTATAGTGATGATTGTTAATATCCGGCAGAAAGTGGAGACGAAAACAGACGCCAAAACATTGCTAGAGATCAAGAAAGGAGGTGAGAGGAGACAACAATGGAGAAGAACGTTTTTCTGTCGATACCCAGAATCGATTCCGTGACTTTTTGAATGAGAGACGAACACCTTATCCTGTGTAGACCGCGACAGTCCCCATCGATACTTCAGAACAAGACAATACAAATGATAGCGCCAGTGACGTCAGACACGTTCGGCAGAGAAAAAGTGACATTTACGCAACTCTTTAGATCTCTAAATATCCAGCCTTTCATAGACTTTGTTTTTATTGTTGTTTTAGTAGAGGTTTTACGGCGCTCGCAACTGCATAAGGTAATTTGAGCGCCAAGGGGTGGATGTCAACAGAGAAGTCCTTACAGGGAATCAGACTTACTCTGCTCACCTCTCTAGCCCCAACAGCACAAAGTCTGTTTCGACTATCAAGGCACCCCGGAAATAGCAGTTCACAAGAGAGTGACAAACATACCAAAGAAGTAAAGGAAAAATGACAATAGTAAGGATGAGGAAAGAAAAAGCAGCAGTTCCCTGTTGTAGTCCAGGCACAGTTATGAGCGTGACATTGATGAACGTGTATTGTGTATTAGAACGAGAAATGTCCCCCCTTTGGGAATGGCCTAAAGACACTTCAGTCAGTGGCACCGCCCCGGGGGGGG
>NW_004799453.1:8301-9831 GCF_000002075.1 Aplysia californica | reverse complement strand
CACATACACACGCACACACACACACTCTCACTCTCTCTCTCTCTCACACACACACTCACACACACATACACTCACACACACACACTCTCTCTCACACACACATACACACTCACACACACACACACACACACACACACTCACAGCCTGGATAGACGGCGGAGAAAGGATAGACAGACGGACGAAGGGAGGAAAACGGAAAAGAATCTCGTACCACGAGAGGCGGAGAGGGGAGGCTGGCGGGTGTACTGACAGGGTCTGACTGATGAAGCATAACGAGAGAGAGAGGGAGAGAGGGAGAGAGGGAGAGAGATGATAACAGACAATCAGGAAATTGATGCCTCCAGTCGCTCAGGCTCTTGTTTTCTACCCGGACATTATCGCTCGGACAAATTGCTATCTTCTGTTCTATGTGGGGGATTTGGTTAACAAGGGAAGAAATGATGATATGTCGTGTGTGTGCATAGTTGGGGCATTACCTATAATAACTGTGTACAATAATTTCCTTCCAAAATGAGTCGAATCGAGGCTTTCTTAGTCCCCTACACGACTGACGAAAAAGCGTGCATGCAGGAAAATCGCGTAGTCAGGCAAAGGCAGTCAGTGACTGACAAAAACAAGCTCATTTGCATGTGAGCTTGGCCTGCAAGTGACGAAAAAGCGCAGTGGACGCGGGGCCTTATAGCAGATACTTTTCTCAGTCGGCAAGATCACAGGGAAAACCACACAAGCAAAAACCACACAAACAAAAACCACACAAACAAAAACCACACAAACAAAAACCACACAAACAAAAACCAAGCGTGTATTTTGGGACAAGCATCACTTCGGCGAGGGTTAGGTTTCGGAGTGGTTTTTTAATTGTTTGTTTTAGGTTTCGGAGTGTTGCAAAAAGTATACAGGTACCTTCAGTTCCAGAAGAGTGATATCGAACCTGGGCATGGCACACGTGCGTGTGGATGGGGACACAGAAATGATCACAGAACATTCACGAACTTTTCCTCCTCGGTTCCGAAAGTTGGCGGAAACAAACGTAACACGAAACGTAACACAAAACGTCAAACGATATGTCACACGATATGTCACACGATATGTCACACGATATGTCACACGATATGTCCAGGAGTTCCGAGCCACTTATGACGTCGGTGGGGTGAGAGACAGCGCCGGGCAGTCACGGTCGGACTGTGAGCCCCCAGGAAGCGCTACGTCTCACAGACACACACCACTGCAGTGAGAGCCCGAGACCCTCACACACCGCCACGCCACGCCACGCCACGCCACGCCACGCGCGCACACACAGAGAGACATACAGCAGACGACAGACACAGGCCGCTAGCAGACGACAGAGACACCACGGCGAGCGAGCAGACGACACCCCCGCGGATACCTTCCTTCCCTCCTTCTTTCCTTCCTTTTTTTCTTTCCCGCGTCCCCAGCACCCGGCCCAGGGGCAGTAGCGCTACAAGACCACGGGACGGTGGAGCCAGGCAGTCTTTGACAGAGTTACCTCCCCCGTCCTCCTCCTCTCCC
>NW_004799453.1:6245-7407 GCF_000002075.1 Aplysia californica | reverse complement strand
AGACTTACTCTGCTCACCTCTCTAGCTTCAACAGCACAAAGTCTGCTTCGACTATCAAGGCACCCCGGAAAAAGTAGAGGAACAAGACGATAGTAAGGATGAGGAAAGAAAAAGCAGGAGTTCCCCCTATGTTGTTCCGGCACAGTATGAGAATGACATTGATAAATCATCCCATTTACAATTCTACTGTACATAAGAACATGTTGATCTAGCATCTGCGTTTGTCGAGGCCGGTTGCCGCGATTTTGGGCATTTTTTTGGTCCGCGATTTTTTCATTAAAAAAAACCCCAAACAAAAAAAACCAAACCTCTGCTAGGGAATAAAAATTTTATAAAAGAAAAGGAAACGAAACCTTTTTACTTTTAGAGAGAAAGTTTATTTTCACTTCAGCTTCACGTCGTCTCTTTCTCACTTGTTGACAGTTGACACCACGTTGATTTGTTATTGTTTACTAGAAGAATAGAAGTGCTTGACATACTTCGTGTGTGTTTGTGTCGCTGGTTCTCTTTGATTTGTCCTTCTTGTTTTGTGTGTTCATTTGTTGGTGTGTTAATTTTTGAAATTGTTATAGTTCTGATGTGTTGTTTTACTATTTTTTGTTTTTATATCGCGTAATGTTATTTAAGTTGATGTTGTTCCTACCTTTATATAATATATATATATAAATGTGTTATGTTAGAGCGTGTCTCCACCGACAGCGCACACTGACATAGTGTGTGATTCCATCATTTACATCCAATATCTTGTACTTTTACTTGAATTGCACACGTTTAGGGTTAAAACGGCCAATTTTCGGACAGGTGGACACACGCACTCATTTGTTACTTTCTGTGGTTGTTTATGTGCTGTTCTAAGTTTTATTTGATTCTGTTGTGAAACTTTTCTTGTTCACGTTTTGACACTCTGTGTGGCTACAAATGATCTTCTGGATTCTGCACATGAAATTCTGGTGCCTTAGATGAAGTTACCTTTATCAGCAAATTGCTCTACGTCGGCGCAGAGAGTTGAAACCTTGGACATTTATGACAACTTTTGCCATTTTTGTGTCAACTTTTGGCAACTTTTGGACAAAAAACTGGCAACAAACGCAGTTGCTGGGTTAATATCCCGCCTTTGGGAATGGCATAAAGACACATCAGTCAGTGGCACTTGCCCGGGGCG
>NW_004799453.1:0-2347 GCF_000002075.1 Aplysia californica | reverse complement strand
ACACACACACACACACACACACACACACGCACACATATATATACACACACACACACATATATACACACACACACACATACACATATATACACACACACACATACACATATTACACACACACATACACACACACACATACACATATACACACACACACACACACACACACACATACACATATATACACACACACACTTTTACACATACATACACATTCACATAAACACACACATACACATACATTCACATAAACACACACACATACACATACATTCACATAAACACACTCACATACACATGCATTCACATAAACACACTCACATACACATATATAAACACACTCACATACACATGCTTAAGCACACACACATACACAAACATACAAACACACTCACATACACATACATAAACATACACATACACTCACATAAACATACACACGTACACATACATAAACACACACATATAAACACACACATACACATACATTCATACACACTCACACACACACACATACATAAACACACTCATACACATGCTTAAAAAAAACCACATTCTCAAACATAAACTCATACATACACATAAATAAACACATACATACACACATAGTCATACACACACACACACATGAAACATGAACACACACACACATACATATGATACATGAACACACATACATACACATACATAAACATACACTTACACGTACATTTTTCGCAATCTCCAATATACTTTCTTTTAGTTAGAACAACCTTCCTCGTCACCACGTTCACTAAACCAACATATCACCACGTCACACGTTTACTAAACCACTACGTCACCACCTCCATTAAACCACTAAATCACCACGTCAAAACGTTCACTAAACCACCATGTCCCCACGTTCACTAAACCACCACGTCACCACGGTCACTAAACCACCACGTCACCACGTTCACAAAACCACCATGTCACCACGTTCACTAAACCACCACGTTGCCACGGTCACTAAACCACCACGTCACCACGGTCACTAAACCACTATGTTCACTAAACCACCACGTCACCACGTTCACAAAACCACCACGTCACCACGTTCACAAAACCACCACGTCACCATGTTCACTAAACCACTACGTTCACTAAACCACTACGTCCCCACGTTCACTAAACCACCACGTCACTGCGTTACCACGTTCACTAAACCACCACGTTACCACGTTCACTAAACCACCACGTCACCACATTCACTAAACCACTAGGTCACCACGTCACCACATTCACTAAACCACTAGATCTAGGTCACCACGTCACCACATTCACTAAACCACTAGGTCACCACGTCCACTAAACCACTAGGTCACCACGTCATCACGTTCACTAAACCACTAGGTCACCACGTCACCACGTCCACTAAACATGCTCACACGTTCTCACCGCTCCTTGCATGGGTCCTAGCTGCACACGCCGCGTTGTCGGAGGATAGAAATCTCGGTCTACATGTTTTATCGCTCTACAACATTTCCTTCATAGTCAGGTAGGTCAAAGACTTATAGAATAACACCACTCCTTCCTTCCTTCCTAGTCAGGACAAAGACTTATAGAACGCCCCTCCTTCCTTTATAGCCAGGGCAAAGACTTATTGTCTTAGTAAGAGTTTTGCGGCACTTGCAACACAATAAGGTCATATAGGTGCCGAAGATTAGAGGTGTTACAAGAGAGTAACAAACACAAAAAAGGAGGAAAGATACAGACGATAAATATTCGAAAGGAAAGAAGAAGCAAACCACACCAGATCACCCGCCAACCACCCACGACAAAGACGAATAGAACGACCCCGTCCGTGCGGCAGAAACTACAGCAACAGCAACACCAACAATCCCCCGCCCCAACACCCACACACCCACATCTAAGTCATGCTCATAACTGCCTGAACTGCAATTTTCTTTCCTCATCCTTACTATCGTCATTTGTCATCTATTTCTTTTGTATGTTTGTCACTCGCAGACTTTGTGCTGTTGAGGTTAGAGAGGTGAGCAGAGTAAGTCTGATTCCCCGTTTGGACTTTTCTGTTGACATCCACCCCTTGGCGCTTATATGACCTTATACAGTTGCGAGTGCCGTAAAACCTCTACTAAAACAAACAGACAAACAAAAAAACAACCTCTCAATGATGACACGTACTTTTAGCCTCTTCCCAAAAGCGGCACGGGACAAACCAAAAGCAGCCAAAGAAGTTTGTGCGTGAGTTGTACAGCAGTCTCTCACACGGCCGCGCGGTCTCGTCTAGTGGATCTGTTCTGTCAAAATCTCCTCATGGAATCTTTATCATATTACGCCACCGTGCTTTTCTACTGACAGACAGGCG
>NW_004799452.1:11679-14064 GCF_000002075.1 Aplysia californica | reverse complement strand
GTTACTGTGACATCTTTTCCCATTTAGGAACACATTAGTTTCATTTATAAATATAAACCAATGTACAAAAGTTTTCAAAATGCACTGAAAATTTAGGTAGCCAACCCGGTGCCGGTACTTTACTAATCTAATACTTGGGGTAACTTGCCATTTACGAAAAAAGAAGTTCATTCAGATATCTAGATTCTAGATTTGTTTCAATTGATCGTCGGTCGTGGCAAGCTGGAAAATAATCAATGGGCGTATGAAATTAGGAGCGGGTGGATGGGCAAGTATCCATTGATTTATTTGTTAAATTATATACATTTTGGCACATGTGAGGCAGCGTGGTGGAATCAGGACCTCGTCAAAATAATCAAAGTGAAGAAACTTGCTTTTTTCCGCAGGTTTGTGAATTTTTATCAAATTTTTGTTTTTTGGCTCAGCACATTTCATGCCAATTACAGAACTCATTTCTGTGTGGATTGTTCTGAAAAACGTTGAAGGCACCAAAAAAAGTAAATTTTCAGTTATGACGGACTCTAAAGCTAAGGAAATAACTAATCTTTGGCGGCCATTTTCTCATTAATTTTACCTCTGAAAACAAGTGACCCCCACCTTCTTCTTTGGCAAATATCTCGACTTGTATTCAAGATTGATGGATATTTTTTTCAGCCAAATAAAGACAAGTGAACAAGCTTTAAGATGATACCAATAACTCTACATGCCCAAAAATTGACTGGAGCCTGATTCCACCACGCTACCTCACATATAGATTCTACCTTCATATAATTAGCGAGCGCTGAAAGATACACCAGTTTTCCGATATCAACAGGGGGTGGATTAGATGGATGGATACTCCACAGTACATCGCTTTTCGTTAACCTTGGAAGGGGAGTAACCCACAATATATATTATACTCTGAAATATATACTCCAGTTATTGCCCTTAGACCGTATCTTTGACTCTGATGTTACGCCACTTGTATAATTCTCTCTCTCTCTCTCTCTCTCTCTCTCTCTCTCTCTCTCTCTCTCTCTCTCTCTCTCTCTCTCTCTCTCTCTCTCTCTCTCTCTCCATGGGACTCTCGTGGTTTTGTTTGCTTTGCTAAGTGTTTTACGGCGCTCGCACCTGCATACGGTTCTATGAGCGAGCGGGACTCTAATATGAAACAGTTTCAGTTTAGTAGGAATTAATTTTGACATTTTGACCGGACGGCGGAAAATGGAGACAAAAGCAAGCGATAGAACATGGTTTGAGGGCAGAAAGGAGGTGAAAGGAGAACGTTTCAGAGAAGAACATTTTCCGTCGCTGTCAGGTTTCGAACTCGGGACCAATAATTGAATGAGAGTTGAGGGGCGAACACTGTAACACTGTAAATGTAACCTCCGGACTACGAGAGCCCCCCCGTGGTCTAGATGTACGGTGTAGTCATCTCTTTCATTTATTTGGTGGGCTTTGGGTAAAGTTTGAAAACGTGTGAATAAAACAAATTATATTTACATAATATCGGTCATCATTTATTTAAGTTAAAGTTCCGGGAAAATTTAATTACGACTGACAAAAAAGAATAGCAGAGGAAAAGGAAAGAAGTAAGACCTACCAGCGGCTCCCTCTAGCCAGCTGTAAGTTACAAGAAAATCGGCCACATTTTGCCTGGTTCAGATAAGGCTCCGAACAGCACAACACTGACTGGCGAAAAAAAAAAAGAAACAGGTGGAGCAGACCACTCAGCAGCACCAACTGATAACCCACACCGTCAAATAAATCGCTACCGGTAGCCTACCTAAGAACTACAAAGTTCTATATATGACGTTTTGGGCCGTCTTGGGTAACAAGACCATGATGTCAGAAACCAAATTAATGTTCTTCTTATCTGTTCTATCAAAATAATAAGGTTATTCGAAGTTGTTACATATCAAGATTATATTCAAAGAATTGCATTACACATGTTGTGAAACTCAACATTTTTAACTTTAATTTTCTCAAAACTGGGTACTGAGCAGGTAGAACTTTGTAAGTAGCAAAGTAATACATTGGCATACACGCTACACATTTTTGGGGTGCCTTTTAAAAAGGTGCAGGCGTTTTTTTCACTCCCATCGACACAATGTATTTAGGAGGCGACCTTCAATCTTGCGTGGCCACAGATTTTGGTCGACGACTATAATAGGCTACAAACAAGAAGAAATGGACAGATGCAATATTCAGAGCACATGATAGATAGATAGATAGATAGATAGATAGATAGATAGATAGATAGATAGATAGATAGATAGAAAGTAAGAGACTAAAAGTAAAAGAGAGACAGCAAAGGGGTAAGACATGAAATATTATCTTGTTTCATTACTCTTTATTACCTTTATATTTCCCTCCCACACCATCTCTATTTCTATTATATCTTAT
>NW_004799452.1:9725-11398 GCF_000002075.1 Aplysia californica | reverse complement strand
ACACACACACACACACACACACACACACACACACACACACACACACACACACACACACACACACACACTCAAACAACCTCCCTCAAACTCAAAATCACAGCACACGAAAAGGACAACCCAAAACAAATTGAATTTAAAAAAACAAAACAACACAAAACCCCTCCAGAACAGAAAACCCAATCGGGAATGGAACGCACACCTTCCCTGACCAAAGGCCGGCCGTCTGTCTGACGCCTGGACTGAAGTCCCCTGGCGCTGACAGGCAGACGTCCCTTACTTCAGACTTCAGAGGTCGTCTGCAACCCGGTTTACGCGGGAACTTGTGAGAGAAAGCGGGAGTCGGTGGCTGGAGTGACTTCTAATTCAATTCTAAACAAACTTAGCCCCTGGTGGACTGGTGGTACATCTTTTGCTTTGTTTTATTTTAGTAAGCGTTTTACGGTACTTGCAAGACAATTAGGTCATATAAGTGCCGACGGTTAGAGTTGTTACAAGAAAGTAACGAGTTTTACGACACTTGCAACAGAATCGGGTCATCTATGTGTAGAAGATAAGAGAGTAACAAACACAAAATAGAAGGAGGAGAGAAAAGGACGATAGATGTTTGACTGGAAAGAAGGAGCGAACCACACAAGAGCACCCGTCAACCACCCACAGACGAGAAGTGTTACAAGAGAGTAGCAAACGTAAACAAGAAGGAGGATAGTCAGTTAACGATGGTAGATGGTTTTTTGAAAAGAGCGAATCACATCACCGCACCCGCTAACCACCCACGAAACAACACAGGGACAGAAAAGAAGAAGAGCAAACGAGTAACACCCGCAAACCACCCTCGTTCCGTCTGTTGATATGAAGTAACCGTCGAATAGAAGGGGGGGGGGGGTATCCCTTGCCCATGTACATGAGATTGAAGCCATCTGATTAGTAGAAAAAAGTGCGTATGATAGAGTGCAATAGTGTATTACGTGCATGCTTAGTTTGACAAGTAACTGTTACAACAGAGATAGAGATTCAAGGATTGTAGATGTAATTTGCTGATCTTAAAGCAATGATGATTTTAGAAATAATGGTGGTGATGAGTGATGATGTGAGACTGCATTTATGTAATGTTAACATTAGGCTTATCTTCCTCTGCTCCAATGAGTCACGAGGGGTGTGGGCACCCTCTATCCCGTTCCCTACTGGAACCATCCCATCTTTGCTGTCACAGTGAAGTTCATATAGAAGGGAGTTAGATTTGTTTTATTAAAGAGAAGCACTTAACTTAAGACAGGGAAGGAAGAGGAGGAGAGTTAGGAGAAGGTAGAGGAGGGACGAGATGGAGGAGGATAGTGAGGGGAAGAAAGGGGTATAGGCGGAAGAGGAGGATAGTGAGGAGAAGGTAAGGGAGTAGGGAGGGGAAGGAGGAGGAGAAGGGGAAGAAGGAAAGTGAGAATGAGAGAAAGGGGGAAGGAGGGAGGAAGAGGATGATGATCGTGAGGGGAAGGGAAGAGGGAGGAGGATAGTGAGGAGATGTAATGGAGTAGGGAGGAGGGGGAGAAGGATAGTGAGTTTGAGGAAAAGGAGGAGGAGGAGGAGGGAAAGGAAGGAGGAGGAGGTTGGTGTAAAGAAGAAGGAAAAGAGGACGATCACAAGGAAGAAGAAATAGATGCAGGGGCAAAGTTTTGGGGTGC
>NW_004799452.1:6811-8916 GCF_000002075.1 Aplysia californica | reverse complement strand
CCCACATGACCTCTGACCCCATTCCACCGAGCCAGTGTTTAGCGCCATGGAACAAACTGTTTGCCACAGCTGAAGAGCTACGAGACTTTCATCCATAGGTCACCCCTTGTCCGACTGTCTAAACCTTCTCTTCACGTCTGTCGCCCTCAGATGAAACCTGCCCACCCCCCACATTTAATTTCCCCAAGGCATGTGCACCTTTTCCTCGAATCGTCGAATCTGTTTTAGTTTTAGTTTGAGTTTTACCGCATTTGCAACACAATAAGGTCATACTTGTGCAGAAGATTAGAGGTGATACGGGAGAGTAACAAACACAAAAAAGAAGGAGGAGAGATCAGGACGATAGATGTTTCATACGAAAGAAGGAGCAAACCACACCAGAGCACCCGCCAACCACCCGCACGAATCTGCTTACTTTGACCGTTTGTTCGTTTGTTTATTTGTTTTTTAAAATGTTTACGGAACCCTCAGCACAACTAGGTCATATAAGTGTTAGTGGTTATTTGTTCGTTTGAGTAAAGAAAAATACATCGACAAAAAGATGGCCATTTAATGCTAGGAAAAAGTAAGACGGACATCCAGAGACAACAGAGGGACAATATACAGACGTAGGGCCTACCAGTGGCGCTCTACAACCACCCGCTGAGGATTAGAGGTGTTACGAGAGACCAACAGACACGAAAAGAAAGAGGAGAGATACAGACGATAGATGTTTGATAGGAAAGAAGGAGCAAACCTCACAAGAGCACCCGCCAAACACCCACTGTTTACCCTAGTTTTAGTTTCAGTTGTAAATAAAATCATCATCAAGGACCAGATCTGTGACAGATATCGGCGATCATGGTTTGTCATTCATTTCTTCGCTTGTATGCTTTTTTTAAAAAAGCTGTAATTAATATTATCCTGGCCCTTCCCCATCACCCATCTTAAATGATAAATAAATCACTTACTTCATTTTTCCCTGTGGGAGAACTTTCGGTCACAATGGCAAAAGTAGAACCATGCATACATAAATGCACAATTAAAATTAAACTCAAAAGTATACATACAAAGACGGTCAAATACAGTGGAATCCTGTTATAACGAGAGGGAGGGGACCGGTGCGAAATGTCCGTTATACCAGGATTCTCGTTATATATAAGGAATCCAGTGATAAATTCAATGGAAATAATAAAGTAGGCCTAATCTATGAGTTTGGTGTTCTGTTTATTTGTTTTTTGTTATCTCCCCTAGGCTAATGATGACATTGTTCAACATGACCTCTAGGTCTTACTTGATCAAAAATCGAATCGGGTTTCTTTCTCAAGCGCTAGCGATGTTGACAGCACGGCGTTGGCGATCAGAAAGAATGCACTCTGGGCTAACTCGCCTGCTGTGTTGTCCCCCATCCCACCGCACCCCGTGGTGTGTTTTGTCTGCTTGTGTACGTCACTACACATTCACTACACCCATCACATTGCTGTGACCTCTCCGCCCCCGTATCGGAGAAGTGAGAGGCATGGTAGGCCTAGATAATCTAGACTAGGCTTGTCTGCGCTTACCACACCCTCCCCACTCATTCGCTCCGGCCTTCATTGTTGGCGAACGTGGGCTCTCCCATTCTTTGTTTCGCTCAAGGAGTTGGTGTAAGGTCCTAGTTTTCGCTAGATCACCAACAAGTTTCTCAACTGGCGAGGTTTATAATGTTATAACTGGCCTGTGCGCTGTGCACAGCAGCAGCAATATTCCGCAATAACCGACTCCCGTGTTTGTCTGATGGCGCTATAGCAGTATTTTATTTACAAAGATAAAGAAGGGAAAAACGGGGTTTTAGAATAGTGTCTTTATAACAGACTTCTCGTTGTTTCAGGACTCGTTATAAGTGGACTCCACTGTACACAACTTACAGCACTGCAGAAGAGTAAAAGTTTTACGACACTTGCAACACGAATAAGTCATAAAAGTGCCGAAGTTTAGAGATGTTACTACATACAAGAGAATACCATACAAAGGAAAGCGAAGGAGGAGATATGATGACGATAGATGTTTGATAGGAAAGAAGAAACAAACCACACAAGAGCGCCCGCCAACCACCAACCGCTACTTTCTGTTAGTGACAACTAGAT
>NW_004799452.1:2706-4120 GCF_000002075.1 Aplysia californica | reverse complement strand
CTGGTTTGGTTGTCTCTTAGTTTTAGTAATTTATTTTTTACGGCACTTTGGCCATATGGGTGCCGAAGATAAGATCAGAGTGTTTCCAGCGTTTAAAGCCTGTTCCAAAGTTATTTGTGACATATGCACGGGTGTAGTGATTAGATTATTCGCCCTTGCACGCTTAAGACATGATGTCGAGTAAGGTGAGGGGATGTTTTTAAAAATTCCTTTAAAAAAATCAAATGCCTTCGTCTCTTTGGTGGGATACTGTATTCACCTCAGCAATGATTGTCCCTGATAGGCAGTGTTGAAGTAATTAAGTAGCCCGCCTCCTAGATGATATCAATTGTGTCAAAGGGGGCGTAAAACATTGATATTTTATAATAGGTCAACTCGTTTCTCCTTCTACCCGTGTCCTTATTCTGTGGTGAATTCTGAGTTAGTTTTATCTGAGTC
The DNA here is from genome assembly GCF_000002075.1 of Aplysia californica. Taxonomy (NCBI): domain Eukaryota; kingdom Metazoa; phylum Mollusca; class Gastropoda; order Aplysiida; family Aplysiidae; genus Aplysia; species Aplysia californica. The sequence goes on along the minus strand of NW_004799452.1, from coordinate 3,682 downwards.
GCCAGAGGCAGAGTCTGATAGTGGGAGGTTGGGGGGTGTCGCCGGTAGATCTTCCTTCTTTTTTATCCCTCTGTTGTTTCTGTCTGTTTGGGTAGTTGTGTTTTTTTTTAAATTAAGTGTTTTACGGCAATCGCAACTGCATAAGGTCCTATGAGCGCGTGGGACACACAAAACATTTTCAGTTGGTAAGACATTTTGAATTCTGCCTGGGTGGCGGCCGAAGCCTACCCTTATCGATTTTGGACCCCCAAGGGATCCTTAACGTGCGTAACTTGCACACGGCGACCTCCCAGATTTTTCGCCCTTGTCCGAGAAGGCTAGGTGTAGATCTTTTCAACCAGAAAATCGGGGGTGTGACTGAAAGATAGCAGTAAAAAGGAGCCAAGGAGTAGCAGTAGAAAGACCGCAGAAAGAGTGAAGATCAAGATCGAGCCCAGAGGGGGCAGAGGAGGTGAGGGGGTGTGGGCAGATTTTGGGTCGAAAGCAGACGACAGAACTTTCCTAGAACAGGAAAGGGGGTGGAAGGAGACGATTTTAGAGGAAAAAAAATTCCGTCGCTGTCCGGATTCGAACCTGTGACCTATTGAATGAGAGGCGAACACATTAAACCTCTAGGCCACAAGTGCCCCCTGTTTGGGCAGTTGGGGGTGCCACTGATAGGTCATTATATTTCCTTTCTCTGTCTATCTCTCTGATCTTTTTTAATAATAGTAATACTAGAGTGTCTGTCTTTCTTCTTTCTATCGCTGTAATGTGGGTCGAGAGTCGACGCCTTATTTTTTGTATTAGTGGTCATAAAAGTGCCGAACATTACAGGTGTTACTAGAAAGTATTATAGAAGAAAAGAAGAAGAGATTGGGAAGATGTATGTTTGATAGGTAAGAAGGAGCAAACCGTTCTAGGGCACCCGCCAAACACTTTCGAAGCATTTCTCTTCAAACTTTAGCAAATAAATAGGCAACATCTTAAATCTTAT
>NW_004799452.1:0-1526 GCF_000002075.1 Aplysia californica | reverse complement strand
ACAGACAGACAGACAGACAGACAGACAGACAGACAGACAGACAGACAGACAGACAGACAGACAGACAGACAGACAAGAAGTAAGACCTACCAGTGACACTCCCAACCACCCGCTTGAAAATAAAAACAGCTGAAAATAAAAAGAAAACAAAAGAGGGAATCTTCTGGAAGCTTTTGGAATGGGCAAACCGATTCTGTCTGCCATAAACTGTCAGTGCGCATGTGACAAACGGCCGGCTTGTAGGCCTATAGCCAGCTAGTTGGTAGTTGGCGCTTTATCCTCCTAGATATCAGCCACATATATTTGAATACTTTTACCAGACGTATTCTTAAAAAATAATTAATTAATAGGTTCTTAAAAAGAACTGTCATGTGCGTAGTATATTATAGTACACGTACGAGTCTTTTTTTTAAATTATGGTTTTCACCCAGGCGGATTTGAATACTTTGACCATTCTTTGTCATGTGTGTATATATAGTATGAGCCATTAAAGTAAAATTGAGGTTTCCACCCAGGCGGATATCAGAGACATATTTGAATAGTTTAACCATTCTCATTTTTAAATATAAGAAACAAATAGATTTTTAAAAAAAATCATGTCATGTGCGTAAATATAGTAAGAGCCTTTTTAAAAAATTGAGGTTTTCATCCAGGGTGATAAAAGCGACAGATACGAGTATGAATACTTTAACCATTCTCATTAAAAGCAATGTCACGCGTGTAAAGTACGAGCCTTTTTAGTTTTTTCTTTTTGTTTTTTCTTTTTCTTTCAATTTAGTTTTTTAATACAGGAGTATATCTGTAGCAAATTTAGATACTTTGACTTTTCTCTTCGAAGCAATTTTATGTGTGTAGAGTACACTTGTACTCTAGCCCCTTTTATTACAGATTGAGGTATTCATCAAGGCGAATATCAGCGAAATACTTTTACCTCTTTAAGGACGTAGCGGAGAAATTACAAAGTTCTGAGACTTTTGGTAGTTTTGAGTTACCGTACTTAGACTATGAGGTCAGAAACCAAATAAATGTTCCTTCTATCTGCTCTATCAAAATCGTAAGATTATTCAAAGCAATGCCTCGGCACATTGACATATCAAACCGTGGCGCTCAATTAACCCCCCCCCAAAAAAAAAAAAAAAAAACTAAACAAATTGGCATAACATATCACGGCACATATGTTGTCACTTGTCTATATATTATATAATCAAGATGAAAATATCAGCAACAGATTTAGAGAACCATTCTCGTCAAAGCATTGTCAAGTACGTATAGTGTAGGCTGTTTTTAAAAATTGAGATTTGCAGGGTTTTTTTCGCCTACATTTTATAGAGTTTGTTCTCTGCTAAATTCTAGAGGTTAGGGGTCTGCATCGTGCGATATATGAGTTTTGAAACAGTAAGGAGAAGAACGTCAATACAAAAACGGGCATATAGTGCAAGGAAGAAACAAGACAGACAAACAGAAACAACAGAGGGAAAGAAAAGAAGAAGGACCTACCAGTAGCGCCCTCAAACCACTGAGGGAGA
>NW_004799451.1:12729-14088 GCF_000002075.1 Aplysia californica | reverse complement strand
ATACATTTTTATTTCTGTGAAACATTTGGCATCAGATGTTATCATATATCCTAGATATTTAAACTGTTGGACTTGTTTGATCATTTCACCTTTGCTAATGAGATAACAACTAGGATTTGCTGCTTCTTTTTTTTAAAATCTTACCATGCATTCTGTTTTCTTCCGATTCATCACTAATCCTTTTCGTTCACTCTCTGTTACAACAGTATCTGCTGGAAGCACTTAAAGGATTATGAAAGGTTTACAAGATGACGATCTTGCCAAAAAGCGTGTTATAAAGGGAAGTAACTGTAGATTTTTGATATAACTAACATATTAGGTGGGTTCAATCCCCTTTTTACCGATTTTTGGAGTTGTTTTTGTTGTTGTTGTTTCTTCTGTTTTTGTTGTTGTTGTTTCTTCTGTTTTTGTTGTTGTTGTTTCTTCTGTTTTTGTTGTTGTTGTTTCTTCTGTTTTTCTTCTTTCGCTTTCTTTTGCATTATTTTGCTTTGTTTAACTCATTCGCTACGGATTGTTTTCGGCTGGTGGACGAATTTTTGTCCGGAGGGCGAATGAGGTGATGACTAGTGGTAGACTAGTGGTAGACTAGTGGTAGACTAGTGGTAGACTAGTGGTAGACTAGTGGTAGACTAGTGGGCAGTTCACAGGTCTTTGGGGCCACAAATTCAAATAAATATCAATGTATTATATACCAATATTTTCAGTATGACTTGTAGAATACATCTGTAATGTTTATGTATGTATTTTTCAACTTTGGTTCCTGTAAGAGGCGATTATGCAACACAATTTTGATTGAATGCGGATAAAATTTGAAAATAAAAAATTAATCATCTTTGGTGAAACTCAAAAAATACGTTTGCACCAAGTCAAATGATACACCAAAATAACCATAAATGAAAATAGAACTGGAAAATATTGAAAAGTTTGCAGTTATTTACATACATTCCATAATATTTGTGCATTTGGATCATAACATCCGATATGAAAAAAAATAACAAAATTTATAATCTTGAAACACGATCACAAACAGAAACAAACCAACTCGTATCTTATATGGAAATATTCATAATTGCATTTGGAATAAACCTATACATGTCTTGAGTGGCACTTTTTGTGTAATTTCATCAAAAAGTAGTGATTTTTGGGAGAAAAAAATATTTTGACAATGTAGATCAAGACCTAATATTATGATTGTCAATATGAGTCCAATCGTACCAATATTATACAAAAGAGTCCTACATTTCTTTAGTGGGCAAAATAATGATAGACTTTGTTGTGTAAAATTACTAAGACTGGTGTCCGGGCTATAATTTTGGCATCGCGATAAAACAAAGTCGAATAAACTTCGAAATCGCGTTT
>NW_004799451.1:11258-12451 GCF_000002075.1 Aplysia californica | reverse complement strand
ACGGCTAAATACATATTTTATGGACAAATTCACGAACTCATTAATATGAACAAACAAACAAACCAACAAACAAACAAACAATCAAAAAGTAAATCATCAATATTGGGAGAGTATGGTTGAATAAATGAATACATAATTACACACAACCTTGGCCACATTATTTTATGTTGACCTTCGACCCGAGGGTACCTGAACGACTTCACCTTTGTATCAATCGATTGGGAGGGTTTCCCAGCGAGTTGTTGGTAGAGGAATTCCCGAAAGTAGGAACATTTTTCTCCTTTGTGAGTGTTCAAGTCTACCGTGTCTTTTCTTTTCACACTTACAAATTGTACAAACTCCATTTAGATCTATAAAGTTGATGTATCCATTTCCATACGACAGAAATTCTAAAGAAGTAACTCGTTTTGTCAGCACAACTCACATATTTTATTTTATTACTCTCGGAGTCCGCTTTTTCAACCGACAGTTGTATTATATTTTAAGAGAGAAATGAACCCGAGGAATTCCCAGTTCCCACAAAGATCAGCCAGCCAGCCAGCCACATATACACGCTGGTTCTTTATGCTAGTTTAGTCAGCAATCCTTGCCTTGTCTGTATATAGAACCGGACCAACATGAACCTGTTATATAACAATAATAAATGACATTTCTATAGCGCTCCACCCCGATTAAAGTAAGCAGGTTCTGCTAGTTTTGTCAGCAATTCTTGCCTTGTCCGTTGAGCCTGATCAATTACGGGACAACTGTTATATATAAATATATTAGTCATAAAATATATAATATATTTTATACTTATTATGTGTGTATATGTATAAATTATGTAAAAATTAAATTAAATGAAATATATTTGCATGAAATATGTATATTATAATTACAATTATATTATGTATATAAATGAATGCAGTATTTCATTTGGCGGATCGAGGCCCTTGCATACGCTCTTGGAGTAAGAGTTCTAGAATATTCTAACAGCTTATAGTCCCATATTCGTTTGTTGTTGTAGTTGTTTTTGTTGCTGTTGTTGTCATTTTTGTTGTTGTTGTTGCTACTTTTCCTGTTGTTGTTGTTGTTGTTGTAGTTGTTGTTGCTTTAATCTCTGTTGCTGGTATGGTCATAATTATTTTATTTGTTTGCACTGTTGTTTATTTTTCATTGTTGTTGTTGTAGCTGCCGCTGTTGTTGTTGTTGTT
>NW_004799451.1:8929-9601 GCF_000002075.1 Aplysia californica | reverse complement strand
TTTTTTTGTTGTTGTTGTTGTTGTTGTTGTTGTTGTTGTTGTTGTTGTTGTTGTTGTTGTTGTTTTGTAACCCTACAAAACGTGTAAATACGTTTCTGGTTTAATTTGGCCTTAGACCGGTAAATGTTATTTAATAGTTCTTACTTAGTAAACAGCTGGAGTGTTTCAGAACCAAGAAAAAGCTATCGTTATTTTACTCTCTGCCCCGAGTCGTGTCTGTCTCATCTTTGTGGGAACAATCCTAACTATTCATTTCTGATCTGTTTGTGACGAAATATACGACACTACATATATGGGAGAGCAATATCAAACTTAAAAAGGCCTAATATATCGCCTTATTTTAGGTGCCAAGCTGGTGAGCAAGACAAAGGCACACAATATAGGCCTATATATGCTCAAATAGCAGCGTTTCACAAACCGTCGCATGCAGTGGTTGTGTTCCATGCTATAAATTACCGATCAGTGCATGGGGAAATCTGCAGGTTTTTAACGATCGTATAATTGTGCAGCAATCTGAAGATAGCGTTAATATTTTATATTAAAGTTTTTAAAATATTTTTTAAAATCCACTTACTCGTTTATACTCACAAACTATGAAAATTTTTAAAAAATTAAATAAAGTAACATAGAGAGAGAGAGAGAAAGAGAAAGACAGAGAGAGAGAGAGAGAGA
>NW_004799451.1:4647-7228 GCF_000002075.1 Aplysia californica | reverse complement strand
CCGTATTGAACTATAACACTGATGTATATATGGAAGCAATTCGTCTGATCGGGCTTAAAACCAGTTGATTTTAACTCATTTTGGGTTGCTAACTTCGACATGGATTGTTTAGATACAGCCAACAGTCCCTTTTTCCTTATTTCATAATAAAATTATAATTTTTTTTAACTTTAAAAAAAGACACCGCCCAAAAAAGGACTAAAAAGACCACACAAAAAACCCACCCAAAAAACAAGAAAAAAGAAGGACTGAGTAACTGGGATTAGTGATTGAATTGATTGAATGTGAGCTTCAAACTACTTCTAATTTTGGTCGTATGATATGCTGTTATCATGAATTTAAGTAGCATCTCTGTTTGTTTCTTTTTGTGTGTGCGTGTGTGTGGGGGGGTGGGGGTGGTTGCTGTAAGCCTGCAAAACGTTTAAGTAGGTTTCTGGTTTTGTCCTTGTGACCGGTAAATGTTTAGTTCTTACTGAGCAAACAGCTGGAGCGTTTCACAAGCAAAATCAGCTACTAGTAATTGTTCTCTCTGCGCCGAGTCGTGTCTGTCTCATCTTTGTGGAAACAATCGTAACTATTTATTTCTGTTACATTGGTGACGAAATAAACGACACTGCATTAGGGGAGAACGATATCAAACTTTAAAAGGCCTAATATCGCCTTATTTTAGATGCCAAGCTGGTGAGCAAGACAAAGGCACACAATATAGGCCTATATATGCTCAAATAGCAGCGTGTCACAAACCGTCGCATGCAGTGGTTGTGTTCCATGCTATAAATTACCGATCGGTGCATGGGGAAATCTGCAGGTTTTTAACGGTCGTATGATTGTGCAGCAATCTGAAGATAGCGTTAATATTTTATACATTTAAAAAAAAATATATACTTTTTAAAAATTCACTTCCCTCTTTATTCTTTTACTCACATAAAGGAACAAAACTGTAAAAATATGAAAATTAAAATAAAAATAAAAATTAACATATGAAACAGAAGAGCTCACAAGAATGATACAATGCCAGGTTATATCAATTAACTGAAGTTCACAAAGTACATTTAATTTACTTAATATTTTTTTTTTTAAATTTTTAAAAATTCACTTCCATCTTTATTTTTTTACTCCCATTAAGGAATATTCACATTAATTTTCAAAAGTGTAAAATTATGAAAATCAAAATGAAAATTCAAATATGAAACTGAAGAGCTCACAGGAATGATACAATTATACGATCGTTAAAACGCGGAGCCCAATTTTAGGATTACCGCACAATTATACCAATGTTAAAACATGCAGTGCATTCTTAAGATTGCACCGATCGGTAAATAGTGCGGAACAGTTGCAAATAAAATGAAAATCAATGTTCTATGTAGTGGCTTATTTTGTTTGGCGGGAATTGCCAAGAAATCGTTCGGGTAGCTATTACGTCTATCTTGTGCAACCATTTAGAAAAGGACCTATAAGGGAAATGAGAAAAGCAAAGACTTGACTGTCCCGATACTCCATGTGCCCAACGCTCCGCACCACGACACAGCGGTGAAGATTTACCAAATCCTGTTGAGACAGATCATTTTTATTGAAAAACAGACGGAAACTTCAACATCAAAATTAATTAACCTGATTTTCATCCAAAGTTTCTATCAAGAATACTACCCCAATAATTATGATGAAGTAAAATGTACTAAATTACCTTACAGCCTTAGATACAAGTGTCAATCACAAAGCTGGCGATTGTTGGGTTCAAGGTTCCAGCAAAGGAATTTACTTCCTGACTATATGTGACGAGTGATCTTGCTCATTTAGATATTGTGACATTGATTTTCAGCTATTCTTTATTTCAAAAAATAATTACATTACATTTTATTGATCCCAGAAGGGTAATTTGGTTTAAAATGGCAAACATACACACATATATAAATACATTATTATAAATATATTGTTCCGCGATTGATGCAATCTTAATGGCGCAAAGATTGCGTAGCGCGTACTAATGATCATATAATTGAGCGGCAATCTTAAGATTGCACTGCGCATTTTATAATTAACGACTGTATAATTAATTGTATCATTCTCTTGAGCTCTTCATTTTCGTATGTTAATTTTAATTTTGATTTTAATTGTCATATTTTTACACTTTTAAAAATATATTATGTGAATGTTCTTTGATGTGAGTAAAAAAAAAGAATAAAGATCAGATGGAAGTGAATTTTTTAAAAAATTATTTCAAAAGTATAAAATGTTAACAAAATCTTCAGATTGCTTTGCAATTAGATCTATACGTTAAAACACGCGTAATCTTAAGAATTTGCACCAATCGGTAATTATAGCTCGGAACACATATATGCATAAATACATACACATGTACATACATAAATGCACAATATTACACCAATACAGAACAACTTCATAACCACGCCATTGCTAGTCGCCACTGTGCAGCGCCCTGTATTTTGAGCTAGATTTGTCGTGTCTTGCTCAAGGACACACCCCATGCAGTGTCCACCCACCTAAACTCCATAGATATTGACGTCACTCACCAACACTTGCTTCGTCTGAGCTCCCTACCCACTTCACCACTGGACCCCCC
>NW_004799451.1:0-538 GCF_000002075.1 Aplysia californica | reverse complement strand
ACATATGAGAATCAAGTACATAACATGTATAGAGGCAAAGTGAGAGATTAAAGCTTTCCTGTAAAGTTGCCTCATTCGTAAATAAAGACAGAGCTGACCTCATCTTGATTGAGAATATTCTGATCAACTTGCAGGTTTTCCCAAAACTGAACAAGCACCTAGATCTACATTTGTGCCGGATCATTAATTAATTTTGGAACCACGTAAACATTACACAGCCGTCTGCTCAGAGGTTTCCACGGGACTGCCGCGCCAAATTTAGACCTCGCTCTGATTGGCTGTCGCTCAGTGACGACGATGACGCGATTCCCCCTTGGCGCAAGTTACGCCGCGAGTATATAAATACAGTCAAACCTGTATAAGACCGCCACCCATTGTCAAGGAGAAAAGTGGCCGTTTAAGACAGGTGGCCGTCTTAGGCAGGACTGATCAAGATGAAGAAAACAAACCATCTGATGTCCCAATCTAAAGTAGCCGCATTGTTGTCGTTTTTGTTGCTGTTGATTTGTATTTTGTATGTTAATTTTTATTTTGTTTC
>NW_004799450.1:12324-14108 GCF_000002075.1 Aplysia californica | reverse complement strand
TGTTTGTGTGAGCGTTGGGAGGGGGGAGGTTGGATAAAAAGGGTTCTGTGGGACTGGATAAAAAGGGTTCTGTGGGACTGGATAAAAAGGGTGTGTGTGGGGGAGGGGAATGTGACTGGATAATTTTAAAAAAAGGGGGGGGGGAGGGTGCTGGAAAAAAGGGGCACGGTGATGGTAGGGTGTGTTGACAAAATGAGTTACTTCTCGCAATCCACAAATGGAGATGTCGGCCGAAAACAGACATATCAAATTTGTTGATTTTAAACAGATGCCATTACTTTTTTCAAATTAGACTTGCCTTTATCAATTTCACTTCACAAATTGCACAAACCCAATCTTTATTTTCATGTGTCTACGAGAATCTTGTGTCCATTGGGGTAAAATCCTAGACCTAACTCATTCTCGGAAAAACACCTCGCATAATTATAAAATTTTTAGAAATACAGAATATCTTTAATTTCATGTATGGGGGCTCTCGTGTTCGAGAGGTTACGGTGTTGGCCTCTCGTTCAATAGGTCCCGGGTTCGAATCTGGATAGCAATGGAACATTTTCTTTTCAAAGTGACTAGCTATTCCCAGTGACACTATGGATACGTACAGAAACTATTCCCAGTGACAAGGGAACTCTTTTGCATTAAAAAATCAGAAGGCTTTGCACTTAAGCCTTGAAAGACTCTTCTCACTTCAGTCAGTTCACAGAGTTCCGTACTTTTGTTCTCTTCTCTTACTTAGGGTTTAGATTTGACCGTAGAATACAGATCTAGAACTAGATCTAGATCATGTTTAAGAAAGAAGAATCGGGAAGGATTTCTATCTGTCCTGTACCGTGGTCTCCGAAATCCGTAGCCTATGTAGATCTAGATCATCTAGATCATCTAGATCTACACGTACATTTAAATTACGACTGAATAACCAGCAAACAGAGAATGATCATTCCTTTTTCTTAAAAAAACCCTCCCACTCACACCAGAATCTACTTTAGTTTAGTTAGATCTAGATCTACAATCTAGATCTGAATTAGATATAGTCTAGAGATCTAGTATTTAGTAACCCATCACCATCATCATGCCCATGTAGACGAGTGTGGAAACAATAGGCTAATGGGCCCGTCTGTTCTCAGTTCTCATTGTCACTGGGAATAGTTTCTGGGCCTATTCCCAGTCTCACTTTTCTTTTCTTTTCTAAGATTTTCTCCTTCCACCTCCTTTCCTACTCTCCAACAATGGTCTGTCGTCTGCTTTCGTCTCCACTTTCTGCCCCCATCCCCTCACCCCCTTTGCCCCCTCCTTTGGCCCCCTGGCTCTTTCTGCAGCCTTTCTACTGCTACTCCATGGCTCCTTCTTACTGATGTCTTTTAGCTACATCTAGCCTTCTCGAACAAGGGTGAAAAATCTCGGAGGTCCCGTGTGCAAGTTGTGCACGTAAGTTAAAGATACCTAGGTGCTCTAAAATAGATAAATGTAGGCTTCGGACGCCATCCGGCAAAATTAAAAATTCCTACCAAACTGAAAATGTTTTATATGTCTCGCGAGCTCGTATTGACTTTATACGCAGTTGCAAGCGCTGTAAAAAATAATTTTAAAAAATTCATGAATCTCTAAATGTTGTCAGTCTACCCCAGATTTCTTTCCAATCAAAAGTTTTCACACCAGAGTGTGTAATGACTCAATGGCCAGGCCTATTTGTTCCATCTTTCTATCTTGGTACCTTGGAGACATACTCTGGATGGCTGGTGGGTGCTCTGGTGTTGTTTGCTTCTTCTTTCCAATGGGAAAAGGCGTGG
>NW_004799450.1:8729-9861 GCF_000002075.1 Aplysia californica | reverse complement strand
ACACACACACACACACACACACACACACACACACACACACACACACACACACACACACAACCATCTCTTTCACTCACAACCTGTACTCTCCTCCCCCTCCGCCCTCCACAAACCGAGGCCTCTTCCTCCACTGCTTATACCTCATTCGATCCCACTTCAGATCTTTGAGTTTTTAATAAGCGTAAGCGCTTTACGGCACTTGCAATACAGTTAGGTCGTATATTTATACAACTCCTTGGCACCTCCTTACTGCTGTCTTTCTGCCACACCCCTGATCTTCTGGTAAGAAAGATCTACCTAGCCTTCTCGGACAAGGGCGAAAAATCTCGGAGGGTCCGTGTGCAAGTTGCGCACGTTAAAGATCCCTTGGTGGTCTAAAATCGATAAGAGTAGGCTTCGGCCGCCACCAGGGCAAAATTCTAAATTCCCTACCAACTGAAAATAGTAGGTGGGTCCCGCGCGCTCATATGACCTTATGCAGTTGCGAGCGCCGTAAAAGACTTTACAAAAACAAAAACAAATATACATACATGTAGTACAAGTGGCGAAGATTAGAGGTGCTAAAAAGAGAGCAACAAACACAGACCCAAGAAAATGGAGGAGGGATAAGGACGGTTGATGTTTGAAAGGAAGGAAGGAGCTAAGCTCACCAGAGCACCCGCCTACCATCCACATTCAGATCTTTTTTAAATATTAGGGTTAGGATTAGGGTTAGGGTTCGGATTAGGCTTAGGATTAGGGTTAGGATTAGGGTTAGGGTTAGGTTAGGGTTAGGATTAGGGTTAATTATATAGGGTTAATATTAATTCATTAATTCTTGTTTTGTATGTTCTTGTCAGTGAGTTTGCATGTTTGTCTGTATTCTTGTCCGTGCCTTTGTCGGTGTGTTTGATTGTACATGTATGCTTCTTTTTTGTTGGTTGTTTTGTTTGTGTTTTTCGTCTGTGTCTTTGTCAATCTGCTAGAGTGTGCTTTTGCTTGCAGGTCGTTCCTAGAGGATGTCTGTCACTGTTATCAAAAGAACAGTTACTTTGGCTCTTCCTGTTGTATTGTTCGCCTGCATAATTCTGTGCGTGCGTGCGCGCGCGCGGGCGTGTGTGTGTGTGTGTGTGTGTGTGTGTGTGTGTGTGCG
>NW_004799450.1:1655-7584 GCF_000002075.1 Aplysia californica | reverse complement strand
TTATTATTATTCTATGCTTTACAATAAACTATTTCTGTACCATATTGTCATGACACATACAGTTGAACGTGGACATTTCAAAGGATGGACAGAGTCGTAGATCTAGATTATGCTCTTAAAAAAACCAGATTTGGATTACAGGTATTTCTTGCGCTCGAATAACTGTCGAAAAGTTGAACGATACGCTGAGTTGAAACGATAATAGATGAAAATATTGAGCGAGCTGTTCACAGCCTGAGACAGCATCTGCAGGGAATATATCATCATGACAAGCTTTTGATAGCGGCCAGGGTGGAACAAGCTGAACTCTGGCAGGAATTCTTTCACTATCGTGGTCGCCACCACAAGCATTTGAGCCAGGTTACAAGACATGAAGAGCGCGGCCACACACACCACCATCTGAACCACACGCCTTTCCCTGGCTCCTAACCGGTTCTTGTCGTCGGCTGCCGGCTTAACCGGTTCCGATTCAGAATCGGTGTTGTCAGCGGCTTTCTTCTTAGTTACTTGTGGGTCACTGGAGAGTTCCGTTTTGATGCGTGTACCGTTCTGTGTACATTTTCTAGAACTCTCTCGCGATGGAATTGAACCCAAACCGTTTCTCTCCGTTCTCTGTTCTTCTGTGCCGTGTCGTGGGCTTCCTGAGGCAAGTCCACGTTTGGCGTTTGATCCAGACGTTGTTTGACGAAACCTCACAGACTTTCTCAGGGCCGAGGTCATGATCACGGCAGATATGACGAGCAAGATCTGGACAGCCACTGGGACAAACGCGCTGAGGAAAGCATGCTCAAACAGCAGAAATGTATTATACTCCGGGGCCACGATCATGAACAGGCGTGTTGTGTTGTAGCGGGCGTCAGGCAGCCATACAAAACTGACGAATGTGTAGTTGGAAGCATACAGCAGGACTGTGACGAGCAGCATAACCACAAGGCTTGCGGTCACCCTGGGTTTTGTGAATATCGTTTTGAAGTGAAGCGGGAACAGTACGCAGAACGATCGTTCCACGGACAGGAAGGCTACGCACGCAGTCGACATCGAATGGCTACAGCCTCTCAGAGGTCCAGTGAAGAAGATTAGAGACAAAATGTCGACCCTGGACCGTGCGTTATAACTCTTCCACCCTTCTAAGACTGCTATGGTGAGGGCGATGCAGCTGGAAGAAAAATCCACCGCCGACAGTAACGTAAGTTGTACACTGACGCTGTCTTTGAGGCCTTGTTTGAAAAACACGGTCAGATTGACGCTGTTCGAGAATATTCCCAAAACGCCGAATGCCCCGATCACAAACACTAGACAAATGGTTCTAAAAATAGAGTATATTTCGTCTGACACTAGAGGGGCCTCTCCACTGACACCCCCCGCCCCTCGCTGTGAACTGTTATTTGGAAAAATTGACATTATAACGGAATTTGATCCACAGAAAACGTGAATCGTAGCGTTGCCAGAGGTCAGTTAAAGCCTCAGTTTGTTGCAATTGCACGTCAAGGTCGATGCAGGTTTGAAGGTAGCCAACAGATTAAAGATTGTTCCAGAAATATTTTTTGTCTTTACGTCACCTCAGAAAGAAAAAAAATGTAGTTTACTGGAAACCGCTATCTCCGCGTCTTTGAATAAAGATATATCAACAAGAAAGCCGCGCAACCTTCAAAAGACGTTTTTTAAAACTGTTTCTGAGGTAGGAATTCAACTTAACTTTTTTTTTTATTGTTTAACTCCCAAGTGATTGAATTGAACTCAAACCGTTCCCCGTTCTCTGTTTTTCTGTGTAGTGTGGACTATCTGCGATATGTCCACGTTTGGCGTTTGATCCAGAAATTGTTTGACGAAACCTCAGAGATTTTGACTCCTTATGTTCCACATTGAGAGTTCCTCAAAAAAGCGATAGGTTTCAAAAGTTATCCAAAAGGTCAGTTCTACATGTATTTCCTTGTCTCTCGTGCCTCGAACAGAATGATGTTACTTTTATAACAAGTCCTAGGGTTACGTTGTTTCCTCAAAGGTTGCTGGGCTATTTTTAACTCGTTGAAGACGTGTCTTCTGGTTATTCGAACGCTTGAACTTGAAGAAACTTATCCATACACATTTTTCAGTCCTGTCTTCTTTGCCTGAAACTTAAAAAGACAGGAAACAACACGTAGATCTGTACCGGTACAATAAAAATGTTCAATTTCGTGTTTCTGGTTTGTGTGAGATGGTTTGAAGTGTGCTACAACATTGCCCTTGGTCTGTTTCTATACGTCCTTAAAGAGTGCACTGAATCAACCGTTATTAGTAGCAACTTGCAAGTAAAGCTGGGCGAAGAGTCCATTCCGGGACCGATGCCCACGATTAATGCTATGAAACAAAAGTTCCGACTCCTTTTTACGTAAACCAACGGTTACCAGTAACTCTACTAATTAAAACCTCCTTTTTTACACAGGATTTATTTTTGAAAAATAAAATTTGATGCTCCGTAGCGTTCCGAAATCAGAGTTGTCATAAATCCTGAAGATGTTCGGAGCCAACCAGGTAACCACCGGAAGAAATCACACCATTAGAAAGTCAGTACATGTTATTGGGTTCGGAGTCGATTTCTACGACTCCCAGCTTTTAATTATCGGGAACCTAGCTGCCCAGCACTACTTGCCAGGCTACCGTGAAGACTAAGATTCCGATTTGTCGTCTTGTCTTTATTTCTTCGTTACGCTTCTAAAGACATTGGTCTATCGTTTAGGCAGTCGACTCCACTTGTGTTGAGCTCGATTCGGTTAAGTTGATCTTTTTCTCGGGTCCCACACTGCTTGCGCCTCTTGGTTCTTTTTCTTTACAGAATATCCCAACGGTTAAGCTAAACTTCGGATGAGTTCATCTTTTTTTTTTCACTCCCCACCGATTGTTTTCGCCTCCTCATGCCAACACAGCAGTAATGGGTACTTGACTTCGAGTTGGGGAAGTAAAGGCGGCGTGGAAAGGAACTGGCCACCTTACCACACTATGTCGAAGGCCCAGGAAGTTGTCTCACTAACAAGGCAATCCCCAATGTCCGGATCGGGTACGGGAACAACTTAACTTTACTTGACTAAGACACTGTGAAAGTCGAAATGAGAAAGTTTGAACGACGTCCCCCCTTTATATACAAAAAAGATAACAAAGACGCTGTCTTTGTTTGAGTTATGGATTGAAATGTTTCAACGTTTTCAGCTTTGTTTGAAAGGTTGCCGCTCACAAATTGTTAAAACCAAATTACATTTTTGTCTATACAGTAGATCTAATTGCTTTGCGAAATTTGCAGCGTCACCCTTGGATCTTTGCGTAAATATTTGCGAGGTCACCATAATCTGTGAGACAGAATCTCGATAGCAAACAATCATTCTTTACTACGCTTCTAGCCAGCCGGTCCGAAAAAAAAAGCGCCAATCGAAACTTAGTAGACAAGAGATGATTAATATGACTAACGACAGTACCACTCGAAATACATTAGACAAGAGAGATAATTAAAGTGACTGAAAACAATGACAATCGAAACTTAAAAGACAAGAGTTTAGAAAGCTAATTAATATTATGACTAACGACAGTGCCACTCGAAATTTATAAGGCAAGAGAGATAATTAATGTGACTAGCGAAATGTAGATCTGCCCAGGTTGTTTATCTTATGATCAATGAAAGGAGTACAGCTTGGGGTAGGACTTCAGTGTGTTCGCTAGGTAAACTGGTTAATGTTTATCTACATTGGTGCAGGGTAAGAAAGGCAATGATGATGATGACACTTGCTTCTGTTCTGGAACTCCTGTTAATGAGAACAAATTTAAATTAATATGTGTACATCTTCTATTGATCTCGGAAAGGATTTTTCTTTGTAAGTGTTTCACGGCGCTCGCAACTTCTTAAGGTCACATGAGTGCGCGGGCGGAAAGATTCTTTAAAAATGCCTCGAGAAATCATGACATAATTTAGTCATTTTGAACACGGCATCAAAGAAGTAAATGGTGTCTAATTATTTTATCTATGACTTGGACAGCAAATTAGTGTGTTGTTACCCCCGCTC
The DNA here is from genome assembly GCF_000002075.1 of Aplysia californica. NCBI lineage: Eukaryota > Metazoa > Mollusca > Gastropoda > Aplysiida > Aplysiidae > Aplysia > Aplysia californica. Next base: position 3,556 of record NW_004799450.1, on the reverse strand, counting down.
CCCCCAAAAAAAAAACCCCAAACAAACAACAACAACAACCACAAAAAAAACACTTTTTACTTCTTAAAAATGTTGTTTTGGTAAGTGTTTTTGAGGTGCTTACAACTGTATGCACAGTGCTATATGAGCGCACGGGACAGATTAAGCTTTTTTTCAGTTGGTAGGAAATTTTGAATTTTACCCGGGTGGCGGTTGAAGCCAACTCTTATCAATTTTAGGACCACCAAGGGATTTTAACGTGTGCAGCTTGCATATGGGACCACCGAGATTTTTTTCGCCATTACTCGAGAAGGCTATGTGAAAAACAGCAGTAAGAAAGAAGGAGCGAAGGAGTAACAGTAGAAAGGCTGGAAACAGAGTGAGGAGCCCAGAGGAAGAGGCAAACGGTGGGGGAAGGGCAGAAAATGGAAACAAAAGCAGACGACAGAACATGGTTAGAGAGCAGGTCTGTTTAAGCTAATAAAGGTAAGCAATTTATGTACTTTCAATTTTACAAACATCAAAAGTAAACTTCTGTCTTTGCTCCGAATAGACAACTCGAGTAAAAACGAAGCCCTTATCACTTGAGCCACGGGTCTATTGTGAGCCGGCTTCACGTCTGCTGAAGCCACCCGCCAAAACTCACGTGAAGCCACATGTCTGAAGATTGGAAAAGCTTAACCCGTAGAGCAAGTACCAGCCATTGATGACAGAAAGAGGGGAAAGGGGGAAGGGGGTCTTGTCGAGAGGGTGTGTGCGCAAAAAATGTCATATTATTTTCCATGCTTGAAGCCGACGTTCCTCTGTCCTGTTAGAAATCTCTCGTGCCGTCTCTCGTCTTTGCCTCTTCAAAACCTCTTCAGGAAAAGAAATGGAGTCAGGCTTCGGGGAGAGGCAAACCAGCACGATAAAAAAGACAGATGGGGGTGAGAGCGCTCTCCCTCCTTTCAAAGCGATGAAAGACCGCGAGTATTGTTATTTTTTCCAAAACCGAAATCAATTAAAACCAAACAAAAGGGGGGACAGGAATAACAAAACTTTTCCAGCAGGTTTCGAATATCTGTCAATTGTCCCCAAACACGGGGGGCATTGAAAATTGTTCCGCGGTTACTTTCTCGATCCATGTTTTGCATCATCGAATGACAGTCAACAAAAAAAGCGAGCCTCTTTCTATTCTCATTTTCCGCCCTCGATCCCCTGCTCGTTTCACGTGCCTTGTTAGTTTCAGTTGTCTCGTCTCCATGCCCCCCGTGCCATTCTCCCCGACTACCCCGGCGTGTTTGTTTCACCCCCGTCTCGACGCCGGGGACACGTGACCCGCAAGCAGACGCGAGAGATTTTTGACGCTTTAGGGTGCTCCCTCAATTTCACCTCCACGGCTTCTTTTTCATTGGTTTCTCATCCAGCCAGCGCGCGCGCGCACCTGAAGTAGCTTGAAGACCCCCACGGGCTTAACAGCGCCGGATCTCATTTACCTGTTTCATGCACGTGCACCAGATGTGATGTAATCCCTCGCGCATGCACGCGGACAACTCGTGGGCATTACCTCAAGAGCCGAGGACGTGGGTGAGGGCCGCTTATGATTATTAATAGGGAAGACCTTAGACCTCGATATCCGCGCACCGGAAAAGAATAAACACTGTATTGTTAGCTTAGGGCTTCTGGCAGTATCTCGTCAAATGACTCCGGATCGGAGGAATCGAAAGCAAATTTAACAACTTTACTAATACCCTGAGGGGGCCGGGTATTGGTGCAGGCTTACTGGGGATTGTCTTGATGGGGCAGGTTGGGTCTGGTGGTGGGGTTATGGTGGTTTTTCTTGTGTCCTTGTGGGTCAGAGTCTTGTGTGTGTGTGATATGATATACCTTTGGGGTTCTGGGGAAGTTGCGCTGTGTCAATAAGGAGGGGAGGGGGGAGGGTC
>NW_004799450.1:0-1075 GCF_000002075.1 Aplysia californica | reverse complement strand
CAAAACAAGAAAACACCCCTCTTCCCCCCAAAAACCCAAACAAAAACAAACAAAAAACAAAAAAACAACAAACAACCCTAACAACAGCACCCCCAGATAAAACCTCCACCCTCCCCCTAAAAAAACACAAAAACCCCCAAAAGCAACAACAACCACTCACACACAAACAAAAACAAAAACACAAAAAACAACCCAAAAACAAAAACACAGAACAACCGCGATAACATGAAGTGATATCATTGTCAGCCAAGGCAGATAGCAGCAGGTATAACTCAACATTTAGAGAACTTGGGATATCGGCACGCACGATCCGCGCTTCTCTGCTGTTGCCATGCAGGACATTCAGCAACGTCTGTTTAGTTTTAGTCAAGAGTTTTACGGCACTTGCAACACAATAAGGTCATATAAGTGCAGGAGATCAGAGGTGTTACAAGAAGGGCATTCACCATCGTCTGTTTAGTTTTAGTAAGAGTTTTAGTAAAAGTTTTACAGCACATGCAACACAATAAGGTCATATAGGTGCAGGAGATTAGAGGTGTTACAAGAGAGTAACAAACGTAAAAAGAAAGGAGAAGAGATAAAGACGACAAAATTTGGAAATTCTGCCATCCTCAACCCTTTTTTATTCCTTGCTGTTAACGACGATGATGATGATGATGATGATGATGATGATGATGATGATGATGATGATGATGATGATGATGATGATGAGGATTATGATGGCGCAACAAAAAAACAACAATAATAACAACAACAACAGCAGCAGCAGTAACAGTAACAACAAAAACAACAACAGCAATAGCAGCAACAGCAACAACAACAGAATCAGTTGTACCGCTAACATCATCAGCACCAGTGGAAGCAGCAGCAGTAACAACAACGTCAACAACAAAGGTAGCAAGAGCAAAAACAAATCAGCTTTAAAAACAACAACAAACAAACAGCAGAAAACAAAAACAAAGACAAAAAAGAACATGAACAAACAGTTACAAGAGCCCCGACTCTACATCACCCTGCCACGGCCAGTTCCTCTCCTCTCCCCAACCTTCCTATGGCCTCCCTTTTCTCCCCCCCC
>NW_004799449.1:13020-14156 GCF_000002075.1 Aplysia californica | reverse complement strand
TTTATTTATTTTTATCTGTTTGGGTATTAAGGTAGTTTTTATTTATTTACTTATTTAATTATTTATTCATTTACTCATTTATTTATTTATTCATTCATTCATTCATTCATTCCTCCATTCATTCAATTTTCATTGATTGATTGATTGATTGATTGATTGATTGATTTATTTATTCATTCATTGATTTATATTTGCATTTCTCTAAGGACTAGGCTCGGAAGTGTATGTAACAACTGCATGCAAAATAAATGAAAATTTTAAAAGCGAAAAAAAAGGAGACTACAATTTTCTGATAATTCCAAAGTAACCAAGTGAAGACATAATATGTGAGGCAGCGTATGGTGGAATCAGGCGCTCGTCAATTTTTGGGCATGTAGAGTTATTGGTGTCATCTTAAAGCTTGTTCACTTGTGTTTATTTGGATGAAAAAAATATCCATTTACCTTGAATAAAAGTCAAGATATTTGCGAATGAAGGAGGTGGGGGTCACCTGTTTTCAGAGGTAAAATTAGTGAGAAAATGGCCGCCAAAGATTAGTTATTCCCTTAGTTTAAGAGTCCGTGGTAACTGAAAATTTACATTTTTTGTGCTTTTAATTAAACTTTTTCAGAAAAATCCACACAGAAATGAGTTCTTTAATGGGCATGAAAGGTGTTGAGCAAAAAAAAAAAAAATTGATAAAAATTCACAAACCAGCAGAAAAATGCAAGTTTCTTAAACTTTGATTATTTTGACGAGAGCCTGATTCCACCACGCAGCCTCACATATTATGATGAGGATTACTGTGGGTTTTTAAAACAAAACAAAACAAAACAAAAACAAAAACTAAACAAAACAGGAAAACAAATCCAAAAGGTTTACCGCGAGTGACGTATCTAAAAAAAATTTTTTTTTAAACCCACAACCCCCCCAAAGAAATATAAATAATAATCCCAAAGTAACAAGAACAATTTATTTGATGATGAGTCAGCAGAAATGTAGGAGAGACAAAACAAACCAACAAACAAATAAACAAACAAAAACCTCCTCAGCGAAAAAAGACTATGATGCTTCATGACAATCGTGTGTGTATGTGTGGTCGATTTCTTGTCCTGGGTTTTTTTAATTTATTTATTATCTATTTATTTATTTATTTA
>NW_004799449.1:7963-9014 GCF_000002075.1 Aplysia californica | reverse complement strand
AGAGGAAGAGTTGAGAACTGCGGTTACATGATATAATGGCATGCTGGAAAGCGCCATAAAACTCTTGTAAGCGACCTATTGCGTTATCTAATGATATTTAGATGGAGTGGGGTTGTTTTTGTTTTGTTTTTGTGTTGTTGTTTTTTATTGGGGGGGGGTTGGGGGGGTGTTTTATTGGGTTATTTGTTTGTTTGCAGTTTTAGTTTAGTTTTAGTAAGAGTTTTACGGCACTTGCAAAACAATAGGGCCATATAAGTGCCGAAGACTTGAGGTGTTACAAGAGAGTAACAAACACAGAAATGAAGGAGGGGAGATAAGCACGATAGATGTTTGTTAATAAAGAGGGAGCAAACCACACCAGAGCATCCGCCAACCACCCCTGAAGTTTGAGTTTTGAGTTTTACGGGCCTTGCAAAGCAAATAGGTCGACTAGAGTAACACGAGGAGTAAGAAAATGAGGAGGAGGAGAGATAAGGACGATACATGTTTTATAGTTAAGAAGGAACAACCCACACTAGAGCACCCGCCAATCCCCCACAGGGAACATTTATTTTAAAAAGTTGTGTTTTCTAATTTTACCGACAATAATTAATGGTTAATCAGCCGCTCAAATACGACGTAATGTCGCGTGCTAAGCTGCACACAAAACAAAAGTGTTGATTTGACGATGGCTTAGCTTTGGGCGGGGTGTGTGGAACTGATATAGGGAGAATTGATGGACTCTTGTTCGAAGTTGAAAAAGTACCATAAATGATAATGTAATTAGAGAGAGGGAGAGACATAGAGAAAGGGTGGGAAGGAGAGAGGGAAGGAGAGGGGGACAGAGAGGGAGAAGGAGAGGGAGAGGGAGAGAGGGGGAAGGAGAGACTTCAATGACCGGTGTATGTGGTGTAGAGATCTGTCGCTACATTTCAGAAGCACAAGGCGTGAGGTCAATTCTCGTGTGGAGACAGTTTTTTTCTACCCTCCTTTTGCTGTCTGTCTGTCTGTCTGTCTGTCTGTCTGTCTGTCTGTCTGTCTGTCTGTCTGTCTGTCTGTCTGTCTGTGCGTC
>NW_004799449.1:6058-7146 GCF_000002075.1 Aplysia californica | reverse complement strand
CCTCTCTCTCTCTCTCTCTCTCTCCCCCAATCCTCTCTCTCTTCCTCCCTCCCACCCCCACCCCCCTAAGGGCTGTAAACCACAAAGGAAATGCCACCAGTCAAAAAGGAAGTCCGGTGTCTGCAGCAAGCTTCTGTGGTCTGTTTTGTTCTGGGGGTTTTATATCACGTTTGTTTGGGTGTTTTTTTCCATTAAAATTTAGTATTAGTTTCATTTATTTTAACAAAAAATTGTTATAAGTTTAGGGGAGTTTTTATTATTATTTTTACTTCTTTTCTTTTCTTTAATTCATGAAGGATATTTGTTCAAATGTCACTCCTTGTCAATTCTTTATTTTAATAATAATATAATTTTTATTACATCACAGCGAACGTCTTTTTTTGTTCTCTCTCCGTCTATCCATCGGTCTTTCTTTCCATTTATCGCTGACTCGTCCTTTTTCGCTCTCTTTCTAATCTCCCCATCTCTATCTATGTTTTCCTCTATATTGTCTCTCTCTTTCTTTTTCTATCTCTCTCACCCAATCCTCTTCCTCTTTTCCTCGCTCCTGACTCTCTTAAATCTCCCCTCTCTCTATCTCTTTCTCTCTCTCTCTCCTTATCTCCTTCCACTCTTGCTCTCCCCAACCCGTATCACCCCACTCTCTCTCCCTCTCTCTCTCTCTCTCTCTCTCTCCCTCTCTCTCTCTTTCTCTCTCTCTCTCGCTCTTTATCTCCTTCCCCCTCTCCTTCCCCCTCTCTCTCCCTCTCTCTCTTTCTCTCTCTCTCTCTCTCTCCCCTCTCTCTCCCTACCCCATCTCTGTCTATCTCTGTGTCTCTCTTTCTATCTCTCTGTCTCTCTCTCCCTCTCTCTCCACCCCCTCTCTCTCTCTCTCCCTCCCCTCTCCATCTCTCTCTGATTCCCTCTATTTCTCTCCCTCTCTCCATCACTCCCTCTCCCGCACTGACACACCAACACGACTGTGTTCCCCCAGGCCCTCATTTCCTCTCTCTTTCTTTCTCTTTCTCTCTCTCTCCCATCTCTGTCTCTCTCTCTCTCTTCATTTCCTCCCCCTCTCCTTCCTCTCTCTCTCTCTCACCCCCCCTCTC
>NW_004799448.1:12915-14227 GCF_000002075.1 Aplysia californica | reverse complement strand
TTCGGAGTCTCCACTTTGTCTGGGGCTGTATAGGGGCGCTTTGAGGCACAAGGGGGCTAGATCTATCCTGAAAAATGCTGTTTTGAGAAAATCGAAGGTAAAGTTTTTGCCCTTTGTTCAGTTTCTTTAAAAGACAAGGAAAGTTTTCTCTAAGCAAACAAATGTACACACCAATGAAACCAAACTTCTCCAATTTAAGGTAGGGCAATGCCCACTTTTGGTGTGGGACAAGATTTCTGGAAAACCCGCGAAATCTGGGTTAGCGCACTTGTCCTTAAAGGTGACTATATATAGGTCGTCGTGATGCGATTTGCGAACTCGTACGCGTATTTTGAGAATGGTTGGAGTGCTTTTTTTTGGGGGGGGGGGTGTAGAGGGAGGGGGATTAAATTGACTTTTGCTCGAATAGGAATAATTTACAACCTCGGGGTTGTAATTGGTAGCAATAAACGGAGTTTTGTACTGTGTAGTGGTGTAGCCAGCGAGAAATCAAAATTGTCTATTTTTTTGGCCTTAATGAATAATGTATCGGTGTCCACTCTTTTTTTCTTCTTTTTTTACCAGAATGGATGGGTTGAAAACTAGTTTGGTACCGTGAGTGACTTCAGTTTTGGCGACTGTGGTTGGAGCTTTCCTACTATGTTGGGTTGTTGTGAGATTGAAAAAAAACACACACAAAATCTTTCCAATTTCTTAGTTCGATTCTGTGGGGTACGTTTAGTGGACGGTTGGAAGGTGCTTTTTCCCAGTCAAACGTCTATCGTCCACATCTCTTCTCCTTGTGGCTGGTTGGCGGATGCTCTGATGGGGTCTGCTCCTTCTTTCCTATCAAACATCTATCACCCCCCCCGGGCGGTGCCACTAACTGAAATGTCTTTAGACCATTTCCAAAGGGGGGACATTTCTCGTTCTTATGCTCAGCAAAATTGTAAGCGGGCTGATTCATCAATGTCGTGCTCATAATAACTGTGCATGAACTACAACAGGGCAGGGAACTGCTGCTTTTTCTTTCCTACTCTTTACTATCGTCATTTTCCTCTACTTCTTTTGTATGTTGTGACCCGCTATTTACGGGGTGTCTTGAAAGTAGAAGTAGACTTTGTGCTGTTGAGGCAAGAGAGGTGAGCAGATTAAGCCTGATTCCCTGTAAAGACTTCTCTGTTGACATCCACCTCTTGGCGCTCATTTGACCTTATACAGTTGCGAGCGCCGTAAAACCTCTACTAAAACTGAAAAACTAAAAACATCTCCCCCCCCACCCACCTTTCTTTAAAGTGTATGTTACTTCCCAATAACACCTCTAATCTTGTCT
>NW_004799448.1:6887-8232 GCF_000002075.1 Aplysia californica | reverse complement strand
ATGTTCTTATACACAGTAGAATTGTAAATGGGCTGATTCATCAATGCCATGCTCATAACTGTGCCTGAACTGCAACAGGGAACTGCTATGGTCCTTTTTCCTCTACTTCATTTGCTTGATTGTCACTCGCTACTCGCTATTTCCGGGGTGCCTTGATAGTCGAAGTAGACTTTGTGCTGTTGAAGCTAGAAAGGTGTGCAGAGTAAGCCTGATTCCCTGTAAGGACTTCTCTGTTGACATCCACCTTTGGCGCTCATATGACCTTATGCTGTTACAAGCGCCGTATAACCACTACTAAAACAGACATGTAGTCCTTCTTCTTTTCTTACCCTGTGTTGTTTCTGTTTGTCTTTATTTTCGCGCTTGCACTAAATCATGGGGTAGGGTGGGATGGTTGGCGGGTGCTCTTGTGTCGTTTACTCCTTCTTTCCTATCAAACAACTATCGTCTTTATCTTTCCTCCTCCTTCCTTTTTACGTTTGTTACTCTCTTGTAACACCTCTAAGCTTCGGCACTTATATGACCTAATTGTGTTGCAAGTGCCGTCAAACTCTTACTAAAACTAAACAACTATTTGCTGATGTATTGAAACATATTTGTCGCGCTGCAGTGTTAAGAGTTGTTGGTGATTGGAGGAAGCAACTGTTTGGTCCTACTTCTTTTCTTTCCCTGTGTTGTTTCTGTTTGTCTGTTTTACTTTATTTTCGCCCATGCGCTAAATAAGGGGGTGGTGGTGGGGGTGGAAAGAATGGTTGGCGGGTGCTCTGGTGTCGTTTGTTCCTTCTTTCCTATCAAACATTTATAAAATATGCAGTTGCGAGCGCCGTAAAACCTCTACTAAAACAGTCAAAAACACTTATCGCCATTTGGGAATGGAACTTTGGTCTCCTGTGTGTCAGAGTAACACCAGTAAGACTCAATCAATACGACCCAATATCAGTAAGACTCAATCAGTACGACCCAACATCAGTACGATGCACTCAGTATGGGTTAATATCAGAAAGGCTAAGGTCAAAGGTGAGCCACAGTCTCCCTCGGCCAAGGTTCAGATGACGGTGAATGACGGTGACAGTTTTCCCGCCAATGTCTGGTCCGGCCATTAAGTGATTGCACGGTTGTTGACCCTGAGGGCTGGTGGTCACTGGTGGATGGATGGATGGATGGATGGATGGATGGATGGATGGATGGATGGATGGAAGGGTAGAGGGATGGGTGTATGGATGGATGGGTGGATGGGTGGATGGATGGATGGAGGGATGGGTGGAGGGATGGATGGATGGATGGATGGATGGATGGATGGGTGGAGGGATGGATGGATGGGTTGGATGGGTTGGATGTGTGGATG
>NW_004799448.1:2550-4029 GCF_000002075.1 Aplysia californica | reverse complement strand
ACGCTACACATCACTGACACAGATACCTTACGCGCTACACATTACTGGCACAGATACCTTACACGCTACACATCACTGACACATACTTTACACGCTACACATTACTGACACAGATACCTTACGCGCTACACATTACTGACACATATACCTTACACGCTACACATCACTGACACAGATACCTTACGCGCTACACATTACTGGCACAGATACCTTACACGCTACACATCACTGACACATATACTTTACACGCTACACATTACTGACACAGATACCTTACGCGCTACACATTACTGACACATATACCTTACACGCTACACATCACTGACACAGATACCTTACGCGCTACACATTACTGACACAGACGTCCTATACACAACACATTACTGACACAGACGTCCTACACACTACACACAACTGACGCAGACGTCCTACACACTACACATTACTGACACAGACGTCCTACACACAACACATTACGGACGCAGGTACCCTGCACACTGTTACAAAGACAAGGGACAATCGACCTGAATCCCCCCCCCCCACACACACACACTTTGACATTTTAATTTTAACAAAATAAGGAGTTAAAACATTATAGCTGCAAGAGTGTGAATCTTTAAGCCCCATTTTTTCTCCAATCTATGCGTCATTGAGCAGGAATCCCTGGCCATTTAATGGGCGCGAAGTCTCCTTTATGTATGTTTAATTTTGTGGAAATTTTTTTAATGTAACCTCTGTTTCCTGTGAAAGGGAGAATGACAGATCCCTTGCTCTGGATATTTGTAGAGAAAATGAAAACAAATAATGGGGTTTTTTCCCCTCTCAATGAAACAACACCCCTTCTCTTGTTCTTTCGTGGAGCTTAGAATTAAAACAACAAAATACATTCATTCGTCTTTCCAATCCCTCATCAACAGAACAATACGACTTGTCATGTGTGTGTGTGTGTGTGTGTGTGTGTGTGTGTGTGTGTGTGTGTGGGTGTGTGGGTATGTGTGAGTGGGTGTGAGTGTGTGAGTGAGAGAGAAAGGGATCATGACGTGTGGAAAGAAAAAGAAGGGAGACAATAGCCGTGAAGCCCGGCGTGATTAATCCACAGTTGTCTGTCCTTGTGTGACAAACAAGTCTCGCATTACTTCCCCTTACCACAATGATGGCCTCTCAGCGGGGTCAGCAGCGCGTGACCTCTCGAATGCCGCGCGTTAATGAAGGGCGATAGATGGCATCACTTGGGGAATTTCCGATGTGTGTAAAAATAGACAGATCTATTTTTGTCTTTGCTGCTTTTTGCTTCGAATGTGGCTTCGATTATTTCCTTCCTTTTTGTCTTCTATTTTCTTCTTTTTTAAAAAGTCTTTAAATGTTCGATTTGGGTGATGAGCGCTTATTCGCGCGCTAATATGACCTCATGCAGTTGCGAGCGCCGTAAAACCCCGTACTATAATTTTTTTTTAAAATGAGCGCTTATTGTTAAAAACG
>NW_004799448.1:0-900 GCF_000002075.1 Aplysia californica | reverse complement strand
AGAGAGAGAGAGAGAGAGAGAAAGAGAGAAAGAGAGAGAGAGAGCATGACGTTGATTAATCAGTCCATTTACAATTCTACTGTGCATAAGAACATGTTAATATATATCCCCCTTTTGAGAATGGCCTAAAGACACAAAGAGGCGTTAGTGGGTGGCTGGCGGGTGCTCTGGTGTGGTTTGCTTCTTCTTTCCTATCAAACATCTATCGTCCTTATCCTCCCTCCTTCTTTTTTATGTTTGTTACTCTCTTGTAACACCTCTAATCTTCTGGCACTTATATGACCTTATTTTGTTGCAAGTGCCGTAAAACTCTTACGAAAACGAAAACACCTCTAATCTTCTGGCGCTCATATTATGACCTTATGCATTTGCGAGCGCCGTAAAACCTCTACTAAAAGTAAAAGAGGTGTTGTAAGATAGGACGTTCTAGCCCTGAGCCCACCCCTGTGACAAAAGACGTTGACCCAGAAATAAGTCCTGATTGACGCGGGAAAAGCCTGAGTCATGACGGACCGGACGTCTGCTAATGATTTCTGATTCCCAGGCCCAGCGTCTGTGGTGTAGCGGTTATAGACGCTTCGCTGTGGCGCGCGGGAGACTTGGGATCGATTCCCGACTGTGGGAGAATTTTGGTCTTTGTACTGAGAGGAATACAACATCTCAGTACAAAGACCAAGATTCTGGGTTAAAGCCTGTACCCTAAATGATCTAAATGTGAGACAGCTTGGTGGAATCAGGCTCTCGTCAAAATAATCAAAGTGAAGAAACTTGCATTTGTTCCGCAGGTTTATAGATTTTTATCAAATGTTTGTTTTTTGGCTCAACACCTTTTATGCCTATTAAAGAACTCATTTCTGTGGACATTTTTCTGAAAAACTTTATTAAAGGCAAAAAAAAAGA
>NW_004799447.1:12497-14268 GCF_000002075.1 Aplysia californica | reverse complement strand
CTCTCTCTCTCTCTCTCTCTCTCTCTCTCTCTCTCTCTCTCTCTCTCTCTCACTCTCTCTCTCTCTCTCTCTGGTGGTGCGGGCACGTTTGTGACAAGATGGTATCAGTCTAAGTACTCTCTGTGGTGGAGCGGGCACTACCACCACTACCACCAACAATGACGTCACCCACCGTGACAAGGCGTAAAAAGAATGCCGGTATCACGCCAGGCTAGAGGGTGTAGTAGTAGTTGTAGGAGGGAACTGCGCAATAGACCATTCATTAAACGTGGGAAGACCACCTTCGCAGTTTTATGAATGAAATCGCGCGTGAATCAAGACCCCAGTCTGTGGGAGGAACAATAGAGCGATCGAGAGAAGGATAATATACTCCAGGATGTCATGTACAAGTTGGGTCCACTTAAACCTTCACGTCTCTCCAGAAGAGACGAAGTTATTTGGGGTTGGTTTTTAAAAAAAATCATGAATTGGACATAGATCTACCTCCCAGAAACATAAAATAGATACCCCCTGCATTGAGAAGAAAAACTCTGTCGGATGAGATACCGACTGAAATTGATTACCCACATCTTAATAGAATGTCCAGACTTCGGAGAGACCAGAAGGAAATAATGGACGACTTTGTGAACATTTTGTTCTCCATCGTTGTTCTCCATCGTTGTTCTCCATCGTTGATCCCAACAGAATTCTCGATTTTTTAGACTCTCTGTCTCAGTTGCCTTTACTCTCAGATGGATAGATCCATTGTGAGTCTGTTAGTCTGAGTCGTAAGCCACCGGGCACTGTCCAACTTTAGAAAAAGGCAATAACCTCGTAGTGCTCTGAACTAACATGAAAATAATCAACTTGATTTCCGTGCGCTTATATTATGACCTAAAGCAGTTGCGAGCGCCGTAAAACGTTTACGAAACTAAAACTGAAGGACGCCTTCGTATTTTTTTATGAATGAAATCGTGCTTGTGTCAGCCAGACACGTAGATATAGCAGCGCCCAGGGCGGAACTTGACAGAAGTGATGATGAAATGTGTCCCAGCCCACCCTTTTTTTCTTTCCCCCCAAATACGTTCACGTAGATGAAAATTATCGCCTAAGGCTGGGCTTCAGAAATCCTCTCTGTATTTTTACAAGAGATATTAACGGGGCTTAAACGTAGACGTGGAAGAGGAGACAGAAGGCGGAAGGGCAAAGATGTTGTCATTTGATCGTCTTGTTCCGATTTCAGACGAGAATTAGCTTAATGTTTGAGTAAACATTTTGCTCCACATATATAGTAGAGAGTACAAACAATAGAGGATAATGATACTAATGATATATCGTATTTATATAGTGCTCACCCCCGATTAAAGTATACAGGCTCTGAACGCTTTAACTATTCAACAATGACATAGGCCTATAATCTGCACATTGTGTTCTGACCAAAAGAAAATCTCTTTAAATATTTATCTCAATAATTACAAAACAGAAATAGTATTTGAAGGAGTTAAAAGAATTAGTCTATCTTTAGCTCCGGAGAAAAGCATTCCAGATCTTGAGGTTTTGGTATTCATAATACATGTAATATGTCCGTTCATCCACTGTTTTAAGTTTCAAAGTTGGTCAAAGACATTTCTTTTTAATTGTCAGCTGATGTCAGCGAGTGGGAATATGCAGTTTCAAAAGATTTAATAAATTTGATGGCGCACTATCATTCAAGCACATAGGTTGAAGATCTCACCGAAATGTATCTAGTCGGAAATATAGCGAGGATTTAATATAAGTTTTTATTATCGTC
>NW_004799447.1:7947-9400 GCF_000002075.1 Aplysia californica | reverse complement strand
AAAAAAGGAAGAAAGAAAGAACGAAAGAAAGAAAGAAAGAAAGAAGAAAAAAAGGAAGAAAGAAAGAACGAAAGAAAGAAAGAAAGAAAGAAAGAAGAAAGAAAGAAGAAAAAGAAAGAAAGAAAGAAAGAAAGATGCCCAAATCTTTGGGGTAGAATAGGGTATACAAATTTGATTACATATTGTAACAATGGACTCAGCCATCCAGGGCAAAACTACATTTCTGATAAGTACATTAAAAAGCAGTTTGCTTCTCTCGTATTTTATAAATCATAATGACATGCAAAGGCCAGCCGTTTCTGAACAACAAAACAATATTGTCTACCAATACAATTCCTTGTGGGCTGTTAAAGGACACCAAAAAACCCAACTACAATTAACAAAAAAAACAAACCCCTCATCAAAAACAGCAAAAACAAAAGAAGAAAAAAGGAAAAGGGAAACCAAACCCTTTTTTCAAAGAAATGAAAGATGGATGCGAAAATGATGAAACATTCATAAAAGACAGACATCTTTGCGTTGTAATTGATGAGGAATACAAAAATGGCACAAGCATAAAAAAATACAATCGCAGTTGTCTCTTATTTTTGATTAATTAATAATGAATACTAATGGCACATCACATCACAGCCTTCTTTCATGAGTCCTGCCCCCGCCTCTCATCGTCTCCCAAAGTGGACACGGTGCTCACTACACTGCACGTGTGGGAACTTTCGATATCACACCCTGCTCACTCTCTGGGCACGTGCATTCTTTACATCCGACAACACGAACGAAAGACAAATGCCCGCTTTTTGGGACCACTTCAAACAGGAAAAAAGTACAACTTCGTGATTCACACAGATTGTTCATACATACTTTATTTTATTTTAGTTTTTGTTTTTGTTTGTTTATTTGTTTGTTTTTAGTTTTAATCCTAAAAGGACAAACAATAAATATTCTGCTCAGAATGGAACATACAACTTGTGTTTCTGGCTTGTGTATTGTGGTTCGAAATAATATGCCACAACGTGGTCTTTAATTGGTCAGCTGTTGGACATTGTGTGTGTGTGTGTGTGTGTGTGTGTGTGTGTGTGTGTGTGTGTGTGTGTCCACTACGTCCTTCATGAGCGGACACAGGACACGGAGCTCCCTGCACATGCGGGAGATGTTGATACCACATCCTGCTTCTCGCTCAGTGAGCACGTGCACTCTGCTCCTCCGACAACCACAGTATCTATCCGGAGACGTCTCCAACGGAGATAGACCAATCAAAATGCTTTGTGCCCCAGGACCAAGTTTTAAAAAATGGGGAGTTACAGGGGGCAAGTTCCCTGTTTTAACCCATAATTTGATATTGATATTTTGCAGTTAGGTTTGAAATGTTCTTGAAAATAATTGATTTGGAACAGTTTTAGTAGCTACAATATGTGCGATCTTCAGCAAACAATACGCAGTTTGACCCCCCCCCCCA
>NW_004799447.1:5464-6505 GCF_000002075.1 Aplysia californica | reverse complement strand
CCACATTAAAAATGGCCGCCAACAAACTCAAATGTGTCCGTGTCACGTGACCTCGTACGGACTCTAGTTTAAAAGGAGGTAACTCTATGGAAACCCCCCTAAGCAGAGCATTTGTGAGCGGGAGTACGTCTCCGAATAATTCCTGGGTACTCGCCGGAGACGTCTCCGAATATCTTCTGCCTCCGACAACACCCCGCTGAGGCCTACCTCAGACTTGTAAAGCTTTTTCTGCTCATTGCCTAGTTTTGAGAATTTAGGGGTAAAAATTGTTTTTTGAGTTTCACAATATTTCAAGCTTTTTCGAATGCAATTCTTTGAATATTTTGATAACGACTCCGAATAATCTTACACGATTTTGATAGAGTAGATATAGATCTAATTTTAAACTATTTGTTTCTGATCTCACGGTTTAAGTAACTCAAAACGACCAAAAGTTTCAGATAGAACTATGTCATCCTGAGGTAGCGACTAGAAGACACCATGTTTTGGGACACCTTAAAAAGTGAAGAAAGTACAGCCAAAGATACTACACGGTACAGCTTCGTGACCCACACAGGTTTTTCAACATAATATACATTTTTTGTTTTGTTTTTTTGTCGTTTTCGTTTGTTTTTTTCTTTTCTTCTGGTATTGTTTTTAATTGAAATTTAAGGTCTCAGTGACCTAGTGATTAGACTACCGGACCCGTAGTTGTGAGATTGTGAGTTCAGGGGTTCGAGCCTCAGCTTGGTCCGACGGTGTGCCCTTGGGAAAGGCACTCTGACACATTTCCCTATTCGCTCAGTCCTTTCGGAGACGGACGTTAAACCCGGAGGTGTAGCCTAATAGTGTTAATAGGGGCGTTAAACCTATACCGTTTCACTATTTTCAAAACTTAAAGTAACAGACAACAATATGCAAATACTGGAACATACGAAATTTGTGATTTTGAATTGTGTGTGATTATTTATAAAACTTTATAAAATATATTCAATAGAACGCTTCTGCAATTTTGGATGACTTGTGGTTTCCACTTTTCTGTCGACAGAAACCTTCGGCTGC
>NW_004799447.1:3732-4808 GCF_000002075.1 Aplysia californica | reverse complement strand
ATAAACTGTGCAGTTCGTTTCAACTCTGACAGACTGCCATAGAGCTTTCTATCAAGGGGACCCACATTCTGCCACGTCTGTGTACGAAGGGTGGCGTAGCGTGGGCAGTGCTGAAGGATATGGTTGGCATCCTCTTGGTCGTGTCCACATTCACAGATCGTGGACTCTCCCACTTTTAATTTGGTGTGCATATGGTGTTTGAGTCTGTTGTGGCCACAATGGAGTCTAAAGATTGTGACCTGGTCTGCTTTATTTAGTATGTACGACCCAGTCTGTTGCTGCCAACCTGGGCTGAGAGAGGGATGCAAAGTCCCAACAGGGAGACCGAAACACACGTGCATGTATTTAAGTAAGATTCTCCCTCCCCGGGAATCAAGCTAAAGTCTCCTGCAAGCGCTGGTAAAGCCTCTAACCACTGCACCACAGATGTCATTTCGCCTCCTTTTGAACAAGTCGAAAACCTCGCATTGATTTGACACATTGAAATTTTCCCCTCTCTGTGACCTTGAGTTTGAGACACATTTTATTAAATAAAATCTATTGCCTTTCACTTTTTTAAAACTCAAGATATTCTTCCAGCTCTATCTCCGTAACCTTGAGTTTTTTAGGGCAATTTTGTATTTTTATCATTTACATTTGTCCCCTTTTGTCGCCTGTGCGTTGAAATCCTACATCGACTTCCTTCTTCTGTTTGCTCTAGCCTTTAGCCTTTGCGGTAACTTAAAGGAGATCTTATGGATGAATACATGTTTGCCTTTGTCATACTGTTGGGATTAATACTTCTTCTTCTATGGCCTCTTTTTTTTCCTCTGTCTGTCATTCTGTCTTGCCTCTTCTCTCTCGCTTTCTATACCCACGCCTGTTTTTCTCTCTCCATCTCTCTGGTGAAAAATGGTGAAATTGTATAGGTTTAACGCCCCTATCAACACTATTAGGTTCTTTAAGGGGCGGGACCTCCTAGTTTAACGTCAGTCTCCGATAGGACCGAGCCAAGTGGGAAGTTCGTGTAAAGTGACTTTCCCAAGGACACAACGTCGGACCGAGCTGAGGCTCGAACCCCCGAACTCGCAATCTCA
>NW_004799447.1:0-1241 GCF_000002075.1 Aplysia californica | reverse complement strand
CATTCAGATTCTTTGACCACATACTCGTTAATGCAGTGTGTAGAACAAATGGACTAGAGAAACTGTTGCTGTGTAGAAAAATAGAGCGAACGAAGAACAGAGGAAGATAAAGAACAACACACACATATGACCTGAATAACTTTGCAACGAATGACACAAGGAGAAAAACAGCAGGAAGGAATGCTCCTCGATGTCTGCTACAGACCTGATACCTGAAGAGGAAGAAGACTTACTTGGACCATGAGGTCAGAAACCAAATAGTATATCTGCTCTATCAACATCGTCGTCATATTAATATTATAAGGAGTCGTGATCAAGACATTCAAAGAATTGTACTTTAAAAAGCTTGGCATGCAGTGAAACTCAAAATTCATTTACGTCAAGTTTCTCTCAACTGGGAACTGAGCAGAAGGAACTTTGTAATTCCAGGTATGTAACACGCTGGGTCTTCAATTTCAACTTTCGCTTGCTTCTCCTACAGTCAGTGTGAAGACGTATTGAACACCCCTCGTACTATGATAGAATTGCTCTTTTTTCACACTTTCATTTTTAGAGAATAATTTTTATTCTTTCCATTCATTATTCTTCTCTTTCATTTCACTATCTCTGAATTACAAAGCTCGATCTGCTTAGCGCTTATTTTTGAGGAACTTGACGTAAAATATTTTGAGTTTCACAACAACCTGTTAAGCTTTTTCGAATGTAATTCTTTGAATATCTTGATGTTGTTGTTATCGTTATCGATCCAGGAATATCTTGATAACGACTCTGAATAATCTTCCCATTTTGATAGAGTACATATAACATTTGGTTTCTGACCTCATAGTCTTATATAGTAACTAAAACAGCCAAAAATGTCAGATAGAACTTTGCAATCCTGAGATCGCGATTTGTCTCGATTTTATAGATCTAGCACTTGAACATAGTGTGGGGTTTTTCTCACTTTAGTTTTCAGAGCACAGTTTTTTTTTTCTCCCCTCCATTTGTCTCAGTTTTCTACACCTTGGATATAAGGCGTTTTGACAGGGAGTGCTATATTTCTCCCCGTGTCGTCTGCTGCTGCTGCAGTACCTGGTCCTCCTACGTCAGCTTTGTTGCATCCCGTGACCTTGACCAGGTTTTGGATGGGCCGGGTAGACACTCTTTTCCGGGTGAAACGGGTTCTTGTTGAAATCAACGCTGCAAGTTATCTGTTCACCCGGATCGAGATGTGGGTTGAGGTAAACGATCTTAAGCCTAAT
>NW_004799446.1:11888-14248 GCF_000002075.1 Aplysia californica | reverse complement strand
CTCTGCCTCGGTGACCACACTCTGCCTCGGTGACTACACTCTGCCTCGGTGACTACACTCTGCCTCAGTGACTACTCCACCAGTCGATGAAAATACCGCAGCTTCCTCACCGACGTCTTCCGAAACTGCTTCACAAACAAAGCTGGACTATAACAATTTTACAGAAGTACCCACAGGGGATCACAATGTGAACTTCACAACAACCGCGGTCCATCTTGAGATGCATGCTGGACTGTTTCGCAATGTTGTTTGTGGTAGATGCCAGGCACCTGTTTCCTTTGGATTACACCTTTTGGTTTTGAGTACAGTACTAAGTTTACAAATATATCTTGGTCTGTCTTGAAGTGTGACATGTGAAGTGAGGATGGTTGGATGCAGCATGTTTTTAGGGAAATTGATTTTTTGAAAAAAAATATTGTAGCCTGTGTTTTTACACCCCCATCAACACAACTTAGATAATTTAGTTGGCATGTTTCCAACCTTGCCTGTCATGGTCAACACAGGCTGAGAGGGATACAACATCAAAGCAGAAAGACTGAGATGCTTGATAAATATATCTTGGTATGTCATGAAGTGTGAAGTGTGAAGTGAGGATGGTTGGACGCATCATGTAGGGAGAACGGTTTTTTTATATATAAAAAAATGTAACCTGTGTTTTTATGCCGCTTTCAGCACAACTTAGATCATTTAGGAGGCGGGCTTTCAACCCTGCCTGTCAGGACCAACTCAGGCTGAGAAGAATACAACATCCCAGCACAAAGACATCAGATGTTTGATAAAAATGTCTCCCCACTCGGAAATCGAACTCGGGTCACCTGAGTGCGACAGCGACTATCCTAACCGCTACACTATAGATAATGGTGTAAACGATTTATATTTCTTTCTTGTATCTTTTGCTTACAGTACTAACTGTGTATAATATTCCAGGGCTGTCTTGGACTGTCTTGAAATGTGAAGTGATGATGGTGGGATGCAGCATGTTTGCAGGGGAAATTATTCCTTTTTTTTTTCGATGTCTCCATCGACTCACTTTAGATCATTTAGGAGGCAGGCTCCTGACCCTGCTTGTCAGGGCTAACCTGGGCTGTGAAGGATACAGTATCCAAGTAGAAATATATTTAAATGCTTGACTTGATAAACACGTCTCCCCATTCGGGAATCGAACTCTGGTTGCCTCAGTGCGACGACATGTGCGCAAGTATTTACGATTTCCATTTCAATTCTTCTTTTGATTGTAGTAATAATATAATTCGAGGGCATTTTGGTATAAGATCTATAATTCCAGGGCACTGTGTACATCCTATATAATATTCAAGGGCATTTTGGTCTAAAAATCGAAATTTTACCCATTTTAGGATGTATCAGCTTGGTTTTTTAGGGTGGTGTCGAGTTTTTTTAGTCTGATATTTTTTTCAAAATTGTTTTCCATTTTTATACAGTTTGCACATTCCAGATATATCAAATAAATGAAAAATATACACATATGCTATGTTTTTTAACATTGTGTTGAAATAGACCAGTATGAATTCGTTTTTTCAGTTTTCTCAAAACTATGATTTTCTAAGGGGGGTGGGTCACCTACGCGAAGATATTTCTGAAAGTACATGTCACAGCTCAATCTTACTTTGCGTGACTGTTTCTAGATACTATGTTTGCACATACTAAAAGATTATTCTGATATTGTAATAAGTTTTCTGTCAGTGTAAAAAAGATTAACAGTATCACTCTGATTTGTGATCAATTTTTTATCGAGTATCATATATGACACTAAAAGGGCAGTTACAAGAAAAGTATGGGACTAAGGAAAGTAAAACTTTAGCACGTTGCAGGTAGTATATTCAAAAACACTGTGTGAAAATATCAAGGCTGTATCACTTCAATCTTTTTCATAATCTCCGCGTAGAATTTGAGCCAATTTTCGTCTGTCGAACCCATTGCATCTCAAGAATTCAGAAAACTGACAGGGAAATCATACAGGGATAGTATGATTCTGTTTCTTGACCCATGTTGGTTATTGGGAATCCCTGAATACTTAATTTAGAGCCCAAACAAACATTTTCACTTCAGCTGTACCTGTGTCCCTTAATGGCGAAATTTGTATGATCACATGAGGAGGAATGGAGTGTTGAATTTCCACAACAACAACTTGAAATGGTTGAATAGGAAAACGATAGCAATTTAGACGAAGTTTTGGTTAGTATTCCGTGGTTTCTTAAAGAAACGTACAAGGGAAACTGGTCATCAACCAAGTCCCGGCTTAAGGAACCCTAGTCCAAGAAAAATCATGCTTTTTATAATATACGATGGAAATCACATAATAATAATAATAATAATAATAATAATAATAATACTAGATAGCA
>NW_004799446.1:0-8866 GCF_000002075.1 Aplysia californica | reverse complement strand
GCCACGCCACATCGCGCACGCATCGTTGGGGACTTCCTGCAGCAGCGAGCTGTCATCCGCATGGACAGACCAGCTTGTTGTCCGGATTTAAACCAATAGAGAACATTTGGGATCCCATTGACCGGTGGATAAGAGACAACCACTCCCCTGCACAAAACCTTAAGCAACTCTTGGCTACCTCGTCCAGGAGGGGCAGAACCTACTGCAACAAGTCCTCCGAAGGCATGTCGTGTCCATACGTCGACGCTGTGCCGAGTGTTTGATCAAACGGGGTGGCTACACCCACTATTGACCATGTTCATGAAGAACTGTG
This sequence comes from Aplysia californica, assembly GCF_000002075.1. Lineage (NCBI taxonomy): Eukaryota > Metazoa > Mollusca > Gastropoda > Aplysiida > Aplysiidae > Aplysia > Aplysia californica. The sequence goes on along the minus strand of NW_004799446.1, from coordinate 8,553 downwards.
GCTGTTCAGACTTTTGAAATCCGACCAGTGTGACTTAAACTTATTTTACATGAGCTTCTCGTTTTTGTTGAAATCTGAAATTGTACTCACTTAATCTAAAGAGTCGAAAGCAACTTTTTGGAAAAAATGAAATTATTTGATTAAACTGTTCTTCAGTTATCTTTCTTTGAATTTTTGTTCCTTGACTTTTTTGTGCAAGTTTATTAATAGAAGAGGGCAAGAGTCACGTATCCTGACTCCGAAGCAGACGCCGTCACAATGTGTATACATAGTACATGTATTACTGTAAATATGCGACTAAGTGAGCTGGTAATTTGGTGGAAGTAACATTACATTCTTACCATCCTTATTATATTATTACTGTATGTGAGTGCTTACAATGCGTAATTAATTAACGTTGGCAAAGAAGTTTCGAGAGAAAATGGAGTCCGAGTTGCTTGTTTGGAAAAGAGATTACGCCGCGTAAGCTGCATTGTTTTGGACTTACAAAGATGGCGGTAACCCCGATAAGCTCCCCCCCTCCCCCTTTCAACTTACTTGAAACTGTTGAGCGGGCGACGCAACGTAAGGGCCTCTCCATATATAGTTACTCAACATTCCTTGTGAAGTCAATTGACACGTCAGGGTATCCTCACACTAGTGAATACCTCCTACAATTGACTAAGGTTTTGATTCTGGAAACAGGAGAAGTTTTGATGCAGGGTGGGTGGTCTGGTCACAGACAATGCCTCAAACGTGTCCAAGATGAGGCATGACCTGGCAACCTCAATGCTGACTGTTGTGACTTATGGCTGTGGGTCACATGTGCTCTACCAGGTCACAAGACCTAAAGGTGACTGCACTGAAAGAGCGTGTATAGCACATTGTTAAATACTTTAGGCTCAACCACTTTGCCGCAGCCAAATACAAGGAGTACAATGGGAAGAAGATCATTCTTCCTGAGGGGGTCTGTTGGAACTCCTTGGCCGGCTGCTTAGAAGGATTCCTTCAAAACTGGTCAGTTCTACTCAGGGTACGCGAGGAGCAGAGGGACAGGGTTGATGGCACTCTTTGTGCCAAAGCCACCAATGTAGTTCTCAAAAGAGCCACAGGGGATCTATTGGCCATCCTTAAGCCTATTGCTGTGGCTTTGGACAGTATTCAAATATATAACTGCACCGTTGCAGTTTGCAGTGACGTCTTTCTGAAGATGGAATCGTCTTTCCCTGCACTGAGTTTAGAACAGACACACGTAGTTATTACCAGAAAAGAAATGTTGCTTACACCTGCTCATTTTCTGGCCAACATCTTAGACACTTCAAACCAGGTAAGAACTTGACTGAGAAAGAGAGGGAAAAAGCAATGGAATATGCCAGCAGTGCATGTCCAGGGCTGATCCATCATCTCATCAATTTCCAGACTCAGTCAAGTCCTTACCTCAAGTATGCCTTCTTTCCATCAGTCATGGACAAGGTTAGGCCAGAGAGCTGGTGGTAACAGCATTCCTTCTTAGATAATCAATCTTTTCTTTCATTGAGTCACCTTTGACAGTTAAGGCATCATTAGCAGGTGTAGAGAGGATATTTTCATCTTTTGTATTTTGTGCAATCAAAGCTGAGAAATCGTTAAGGGAATGAAAAGGCCTCAAAACTTGTGTTTCTTTTCAAAACCTTCAACCCCAAACAACTCAATGGGTGATTTCAACACGATCTAAATTGTTGGTTATTGTAATACTGTTAATATTGTATGAAAGTGATTAACTTTCAAAATTCCTTCAGTTGCCATTTTGTTCCTTGCAATAATATCTATAAAAAAAATTCTTACATTTTTTGTGATTTATTTGTTAATGTTTTTATTCTCTTCAGTCACAATTTATTTGATCTGACATTCAATAAATTATCAAGTTTAAAGTTATTAAATCTAGACGTTTCCTTAGTCTGTGTGTGTGTGTGTGTGTGTGTGTGTGTGTGTGTGTGTGTGTGTGTGTGTGTGTGTGTGTGTGTGTGTGTGTGTGTGTGTGCTTTGTATTTTTCTATAAAAAAAAGAAAATGCTAATTTCCATGATGAAAAAATGTAAATTGAATACTGTATTAATTTACAGTGACGGGGGAAAACGCAGACTTTTAAACATGGTTAGATTAGTCTACTAAACCTTATATTTGTTTTTTAAAACCAAAGAAAGGCATTCTGAATGTTTAAATATGTAAAAACTGATATATATATATATATTGATATATATATATATATATAAAGTTATTTAAATCACTGATTTTTATTTTTTTTAACAATTGATATAATTTTTTAAAAATTAATTGATTTAAATCAATCCAGCCCAGCAGGCAGGGACGAAACATCCCGCTTCCTAAACATCTAAATTGTGTTGATGGAAGCGAAAACAATCCACAGTGACATGATTACTTCATTTGTCAAGCCGAAAAACACCACGCACGAAACAGCGGGTGCTCGAAATAACAGTCCACACAAGCAGGAGATACTGTCAGAACAACAGTGCGAGGGGAGGGGGGTAGAATCAACGGGTTACGTTTCTTTCTGTAGCGTGTTACTATTTTGTATTTGCTGCAGGGCTGGGATTTGTAGTGTGAAAGATTAAGAAAAAATTGACAGAAACATTAAGAAAGCCAGCAAGATCTCTGGATATCATTTGAGTAGAATTTATGAAATGTTTAAAATCACAAGTATGAAAAAGATAATCAGCATTATAAACGACCCATCAAACAAAAAACAAGTCTGGAGGGGCTAGGTCTGGTGAATAATAGGGCTGGATTCTGCTCGGTTAATCGAAGGCTTGCAAAGCAGCGGACGGCTTGCGCCAGAGGCTTGCGAGCAGGCTTGTGATTGGATTTGCCTCCCGCTTGCTACCGGAGGGAACTTCCAGTGAGTTGTGACTCGCGGACAGTCCTGCTGTACTGTGTCGTGACGTCGCGAACTCTCGTGGCTGTGGGCTCAGTACATATTACAGAAGATTCTCTGGTTATTTGCGTTGAGAGGCTTGCACCAAAAGTGCAAGATCGGGGGGGGGGGGTCATAGTTCGGTTGTAAAAAACAAAAAAGCTCTATTCAATGCACTTAAAAATTAATATTGAATCGGCTATTCTTACGATGTTAAGGCCTGTTTATTTTTAATGTGCACGAGCCAAGCGCTTCATCGTCGCACGCAAAAGACCTCAGTTTGATTCCCGTATGGGGATAAATTTTTACTGAGAACCTCCGTCTTTCTGCTGGGGCGTTGTTCCCTTTCAGCCCAGGTTGGCCCTGACATTGGGTTGAAGTAGGCCTAGCCCGTCTCCTAAATGTTCTGTATTATGTCACTGTGAGCGTATCACATCTACAAAATAGGTTACATACTTACGATACAAAAGCCAATCACAACGACCCCTGGAGTTTTCCATTTTAGGGTAATCTAAGTCAACTTATTCTTATTACTACCAGAAACCTAGGTCTTTGTTACTACAATACCACGCTCCCTCTCACTTATCCATTCGCTTAGCAGATCAACGGCGGGAAGTTAAAAACAACTTCAGCTCTCTACGCCTTGCACCAAAACAAGCCCAGCCTCTCCCTGCCTCCACGGTTCAAAGTTCACACAGCGAGCAGTGCTGCTGTTTGAACACATCGACCGGTCCTGCGCCATCGAGTGGTACTGCGGCGTGCCGATCGCTCGGTGTATCGAGACAGCACAAGTCAGCTGTTTCGAGCTCGTCCTGGGACAAATCTCCAGGCCTAGCGCAAATCAGTACTGTGTGAATTGTGGGGCTTGTGGCTGCGGACGGGATTTGAGACTTGAGGCTTGAGGACTGTCCGTTGCTTTGCGCAGGCCTTCGGTTAATCGAGTAAACTACAGCGTCACGCCGCGCCGTGACTCTGTGGGCGGGATCTCTCACTCTCCCCCTCTCTCTTTTTCTGACGTAAGTGGCTTCGCGGATTGCAAGCAGGGTGGGGATGATGAGGGGGCCTGACACGAGTGGCTTCGCGGATTGCTAGTTGCTGTGAACTTGAAGTTTAGACTAGACCAAGGAGGTTACAGTTTGCGCTAGACTCAACTTATCATGCTGGTGATCTGATTTGATGATTTGACCTAGTGATTTGAGGCTTGTGACCTGAACTAGGGGCTTGCGAGCACGAGCGGATTTGCTACCGGAGTACAGCCCTAGTGAAAAAGCTGGGTGTGGCAGGATTTCACAGCCGCACTGTTCTGCTGTCTGGACTGTTTGTTGTGCCCTGTGCGCATAGGCGTTGTCTGCATTAGGACCACATTACGGAGTTTTCCACGCCTTTTTTCTCTAGCTCTGAACGCAGTTTTATCAGCAAACCAGAATAGTAGAAATGTGCTCCCTTGTGACTGTTTTTGCATTTTCCAGGTAGTCAGTCATGATGATACCTTGACAACCACAGAAACACGACAGCATGATCTTTCCACTTGACGGTGTTACCTTTGCCTTCTTTGGTGAGGGAGAAGAAGAGGTTTTCTATTAATGGAAGACATTTTTTGTTCTTGATCTAAATGATAAATCCATGTTTCATCCGAAGTCACTATGTTTTTAAAGAAATGTGTGTCAATAAACTCAATTCGAAGGAGACTTTTGCGAGACTCAAACCTTTGCTTATTTTGCTCACTTGTCAAAAGGCGGGGTACCCACCGCGCAACCGCCCCGTATTCATGTTAAGATGGTCATGGGGAATCGTTTCAATTGACTCTGCACTGATTCCCGTTTCACTTGAGAGCTGTTTAACAGTTATACTTCGGTCTTGTAAAACCAGTTTCCTCGTCATGGATACATTCTCTTCAGTTACCACAAAGGATGGGCACCATTGCTCTTGCTCTTGCTCTTCAACTATCACTGACATGAATCCAAATTTGAATATGACCTTATGCAGTTGCGATCACCGTAAAACGATCACTAAAAGTACTACCAATTTGAATTTTCTTAATAACCAGTATGTCAAAGTATTATAACGAGGACATTTGTCACCATAAACTTGGAGCATTTTTTGAAAAATTCTCAAGGGGATTTTCCTGGCAATTTTAAAAACTTGAAAACTGAACGATATTCAACAGGCTCTATGGCACAGCTTCAGCAAAGAAAAACCCAAACTTTTTGTGTATGGTTTCATTGAACACGCTGACTACTTACTTATTATGGTCAGATTTTCCAGAAAATGTGTATGGTGTGTTTAAAAAAAGTGTCTAAAGGCTGTTGAAATTTCATTACTTTACCATGATTCCTTCCTGCCCAGACCAAAGACTTATTGAACCCCACTCGTATAATAAAATCAAAATTTTAAAATGTATACCTGCAAGTGTTTTTAAGGCCCTGTACAACAACAAAAAATGTTCCTCTGGGACAATAAAGTATTATCTTATCGTATCGTATCTTAACTTATCTAATCTTTCTAGGACAAAATATTAAAACCAGAACAAAACGGCTGTCAGAGAATCAAGAACGAAAAAAAACCCTAAATTTTTTTTTTTTCGTTGTAGAGGGTTTTACGGCGCTCGCAACTGCATAAGGTCATATGACCGCCATAAACCCCTAATTAAAACAAAAACGGCAGTGGAGGAACACGTCTCAGTCTTGATGAACTAGTTGTGGGTAACTCCAGTACCTACAAGTTGTGGTACGGATTATGGTACGGATCATGGTACGGATCATAGTACGGATCATGGTTTGGATCATGGTATGGATTATTGTATGGATCATGGTATGGATCATGGTACGGATCATGGTATGGATCATTGTATGGATCATGGTATGAATCAAGGTACATATCAAAGAAAGAAGTTTGGCTTGGGTGGAATAATTGTGGGTATATTCCAGTATGTACTAGTTTCGGCATGGATCATAGTATGATGGATTAATTGTGGGTAACACCGGTATGTGCCATTTTTGGTATGGATGGATGAGAGCATGGTGGCCTGGGAACATAGGAAACAGTGTCATTTGTTAACAATTAAAACTGACGATGTCAGATGGATGTCCTTGTCACTTTCTCGCCAGCTACGGTTTGGAAGTTTTAAATCTCTCAGTATATTTGACAAAATTTCACATGTTTTAGATTAGATTGATCAATAAATGGATAGATAGATAGATAGATAGATAGATAGATAGATAGATAGATAGATAGATAGATAGGATATACAAAGTTCTATCTGCTCAGTACCTAGTACTGAGAAATTTGATTTAAAAAAAAATTGTTTTACAAGTAACACGCTTTTCCGAATGCAGTTTTTTGAATATCTTGATAACGACTCCAAATAATCTTGCGATTTTGAAAGAGCAGATAGAACATTGGTTTCGGACCTCATGGTCTTAGTAACTCAAAATGGTCAAAAATGCCAAATAGAACTTTATAATTCTGAGGTAGCGAACATGATAAGATGGAGCCATATAATCAAGGATGGGAAAAGTGCAAAGTGCGTGAAAGAAAGAAGAGTAATCGAGGAGCGGAGGTGCCAGACAGTGAACACAAAAAAGGATGACGTCAGCTAAATTGTCGTCAATGGAATAGTCCATGGTACATTTTTATTTTCAATTTTCAATTTTTATCCTTTTGAAAGCAGCAAATTACAACCCAATCGAGGGAAACTGCTAGACATTGAATGTAACAACGGCTGTGTTCAGAAATTCTTAAAATATTGTAAGGAAGGAGGAATTTTGCAACTACAAAAAAAGTATTACAATTTGTTGATATAAAAAAAATAACGGTATAAGAAATTTTTTTTTTTAATGACAAAAATAATTAGATATTTTACCCAAAAAAATTATAAAAGAATTAGGGTACAAGAAACACAAGCGACAAAATTAATAGATCTAGAGTCTAGAGGATCAACCATCAAAATTCACTTAGGGCAGCTGCTGTTGTGCAGGTTGGCAACGTATCTGCGAACTTCCTGTTTCGCAGGAATCGATACTTTGATCTTCTGCCTGACTTGAAAGGTCAGAGGTCGGCCCAAGCTGCCGATAGCGACGACAGTGCAGGAGTAGTCTCCCGCCTGGTCGTCCGTTGGGTAAAACCACCTGTTGTCCAGCGAGGCTAGAGCGGGGCTCTGTGACGTCATCACATGTCTGAGCCAGCCCTCCACCTCCAGCATACCGTGGTCAGTTTTGGCGGTGGCGTTTTCAAAAAACGACATGACGGACACAGTTTCTTCGATCACATCTCTGGAACCTTTCCGGGTAAGAGCAACAGACGCCACGCCCCCAAAATCGAAACTGATGACGTCCTCGCAAACGCGTTTTTCATTTGACGTCGCCAATCTCAAAGAGCACGTGATATTCAGCTCAGCTGTGATTGGCGGAGTCAGAGTCTTGGGAGTGGCGTGCAGGTCAACAACTAAACCGTGACATTCCGGAGTCTCCAGCTGTATCTCACAGGTAGTTCCGGTGAAGCCGTCAGCACATGCGCAGAAGTAAGAGTTGACGAGATCGATGCACACGGCGTTGTTCTGGCACGGCAACAGTCGACAGTCATCTATGTCTGTCTCGCAGTTAGGGCCTGTGTAGCCCGGTGCACACCTACATGTGTAGCTTTCTCCCTCAGCTCCGCACATCCCCCCGTTCAGGCACGGTGCGGTGGTACAGTTGTAAGCGCACGCAAAGCCGAACTGACGGTCATTACACGTCTGGTCTGTCCCGCACGGGTTACTTTTGCATGTGCGGAAGAACCGGAAGTCGTCCACCGCCATGTCCGTGTAGTCGCCAAAGTCGTGCAACAAGAGCGCTTCAACGAACAGCCGGAAGCTCTCCGTCTCGTCCACGTCGATCCTAGCCTCGGCCCACGCCGTTTGCTCTTTGCCAGATTTCTGAAATAAAATCTTTTCACTTGTTTCCCTTCCGAAAAAGTCATAGGTCACAAGCCTGACCCTAAGAGTGTCCATCTGGTATCCTTTCATGTGGTAGAAAAAGCTGAACACAGCCCCAGTCTGAGCCGGAAGTAGAGGGCTCTGCAGTGACGCTGTGTCGTTGGCCCTGCTCACGTCGCCGCCCTCAAAGTAGATGTAGACGCCCGTGAAGTTGCCGTAGGTGTGGTCGTAAAACGGCCCGGTGCCGTTCGAGTTGGTCTCACCTCGGCGTCTACGCCAGTCTGCCTGGTCGTCCTTGACCTGTGTCCAGTCGCAGGTGTCCGTCTGAAAGTCGCAGTCCAGGCTGGCCGTATTCGTATATGCTACAAAAAAAATTAGAAGTTTTTAATTTGGTGCTGGTAACAAATATTACAATGTATAGCATACCATTTTTTTCATGGGAACTGGCTGAGCTTACGGCTGATGGCTCACCACACGGCCCGACTAAAATGCCGAATGCGACATCCCAACCATTTGGTCTTTTTTAGGTATGTGTAAGGTAATTTGAGGGAAACATCCATAGGAAATTTGGTTGACTGCTAAGATAAAAACTGGTGCTCTATTTTAACTACCGCTTTCCTGAGAGACGGACGATTTTTGGAGGCGGGGGGGGGTAGTGCCTGGTTTGGAGGAAGCAAGAACTAATGAAAACACACACACACACACACACACACACACACACACACACACACACACACACACAAACAAACAAC
>NW_004799445.1:12803-14355 GCF_000002075.1 Aplysia californica | reverse complement strand
AAACCGAGGCTCGAACCCGGACTTTCCGCTTCGGAGACGAGCGCACTGCCCCCCCCCATTATTAAAGACTGCCACTGCCGACTTTACTTCCCTAACTCGAAGTCAGGTACCCATTACTGCTGGGTGGGCAGGAGGGGGCGAAAACAATTCGTGTCCGAAACGAGGTTCGAACCCGGACTTTCCGCTTCAGAGACGAGCGCACTAACCACTCCGCCACCGCAGTTTTTCTAGGGTAACGATAATGTTATGCTAATGAAGCTTCATGGGACAGTGATTTACATCGGTGAAACTAAAAGTCTGTGTCCGCAAGACGGCGTGTGCGGAATTCACGGCCCATTCAACCCTTTGACGGTCACCACATGGCCGTTACTTTGTGTGGCACCACGCCGGGTTGTGGCGCCAACGACTCTATGTGTGTAAGGTCCTGGCTCGCTGTTTGTATCTTTGATTTAGTGTTCTCCAATATTATTTTGATCTAGTCTTCTCCAATATATTTGATCTAGAGTTCTCTAATATATTTGATCTAGAGTTCTCTAATATATTTGATCTAGTGTTCTCTAATATATAATTTGATCTAGTGTTCTCTAATATATTTGATCTAGTGTTCTCTAATATATTTGATCTAGAGTTCTCTAATATATACATTTGATCCAGTGGTCTCTAATATATTTGATCTAGTGTTCTCCAACTTTTCCCTTGGTGAATGCTCAAAGCTGTCAGCACGCTTGACCCGGTTTTATCGGAGAAGGAAGTTAATATTCCGAGTACCGTGACTTAGACAGGCGTACAATGTTGAAATTGAAGTGCTAAGTTGTTGGGTTAAGTGCTTATTCTTTCTTTTTTCTTTTAGTATTTAAGTGGCGAAGATCAAAGGTGGCACTGAAGAGTCACATTCAAAGAAAAGAGGAGGCGAGATAAGGTCGACAGGTGTTTGACAGGGAAGAGGGATCAAACCACACCAGAGCACCCGCCAACCACTCTCCACATTTCTTATTTGAGCGTGAAAACCCGTTTGTTGGTCACTTTTATCTATGATACTTTTGTTTGGGTGTTTTACGGCGCTCGCAACAGAATAAAGTCGTACAAGCAAGCGGGGCACATTACACTTTTTCAGTTGGTAGGAAATTTCGAATTTTGCCCGGGTGGCGGTCGAAGCCAACTCTTGCCGATTTTAGACAACCGAGGGATCTTTAACGTGCGCAACTTGCACACGGGACTTCCGAGATTTTTCATCCTTGTCCGAGAAGGGTAGATATAGATCTTTCCTACCAGAAGATCAGGGGTGTTGTTGAAAGACAGCAGTAAGAAGGAGCCGATGAGTAGCAGTAGGAAGGCTGCAGAAAGAGTCAGGAGCCCAAAGGAGGGGGCAAAGGAGGTGAGGGGGTGGGGGGCAGAAAGTGGAAACGAAAGCAGACAACAGAACGTTGCTAGAGAGCAGGAAAGGAGGTGAAAGGAGACAATTTTAGAGAACAAAAATGTATGTAGCTCTCCGGATTCGAACCCGGGACCTATCAATGAGAGGCGAACACCTTAACTTTTAGGCCCCCACGAG
>NW_004799445.1:7176-8876 GCF_000002075.1 Aplysia californica | reverse complement strand
CACACACACACACACACACACACTTGAACAAATGCCCAGACTTCCCTCACATAATGTCTTGCGCCAGTAAATCAAATAGACGGGTTTCACAAGTCAGATGTTTTGTTTTTGTTTTTTTCAAACGGTCAACTGGATCCGCTGAAAAACAATATGTGGACACTATGTACGAGGTGGTGGAGCGGTTAGTGCACTCGTCTCCGAATCGGAAAGTCCTGGTTCGATCCTCTGTTCGGAAACGGATTTTTTTTCGCCCCCTCCGGCCCACCCAGCAGTAATGGGTACCTGACTTCGAGTTGGGGAAGTAAAGGCGGCGTGGAAAGGAACTGGCCACCCAGCAGTAATGGGTACCTGACTTCGAGTTGGGGAAGTAAAGGCGGCGTGGAAAGGAACTGGCCACCCTACCACAATATACCGGAAACCCAGGAAGTTGTCTCACTAACATTAACAAGGCAGTCCCCAATGTCCGGATCGGATGCCGGAACAACTTTACTTTTTTTTACTTTACGCGGACAAGATGTGTTAATGTTATAGATCTAGAAGTCCAGTGCGCAACATTCTTCGGCACACAGCACAATTTGGCTTCATCTTGTCCTATAAATTGTACCTAGATTGAGAATTTTTAAAAGATTTTTTTTTCAAGCGTTTAAAAATTTTAATTTTGACATTTTTTTAGCACATGCACGAGATGAGGAAAATGCAAGATGAAATACAAATCGAAACTGTGGGTTTAATACATTTTAATGCTTGCTGATGAATAGGAGCATAGGTGGGATTAGCAATGACTGGGAATGAAGGAACTTAGCAAAGACTAGGAATGAAGGAAATTAGAAATGACACGGAATGAAGGAACTTTGCAATGACTAGGAATGAAGGAACTAGAAGTGACTAGGAATGAAGAGAGTTAGCAATGACTAGGCTTGAGGGAACACAGCAATGACTAGAAATGAAGAAACTTTGCAACGACTAGGAATGAAGGAACTTAACAATGACTAGAAACGAAGGAATTTAGAAATGATAAGGAATGAAGGAACTGGAAATGACTAGGAAGAAATGAAACAACTAAGAAATGAGAAGAAACTTATAGATGACTAGAAATGAAGGAACTAGAAATGACAAGCAATGAATGAAGGAACTTAGAAATGACAAAGAATAAATGAAGGAACTTAGAAATGACAAGGAATGGAGGAACTTTGCAGTGATAGGCATGGAGCAACTTTGAAATTATTAGGAATGAAGAAACTTGGAAATAACTGGGAATGGAGGTACTAGAAATGACTGGGAAGGAACTTAAAAATTACAAGGAATGAATGAAGGAACTTAGAAATTACAAGGCATGACGGAACTTAGAAATGACAAGGCATGAAGGAACTTTGCAAAGACTAGATTTGGGGAATGAAGCAACGTAGAAAGGATTACACATGGAGTAACTTAAAAGCAACTTAGAAATGATTAGGCATGAAACAACTTATCAATGAATAATCATGTAGCCACAGTCTTGTTAGAAAACGGACAACGAGCTGTGGTCGCTCCCGCCACTTGTCTCTCACTCCACGGAGGAGAAAATTGTCCCGGCAAATATTGCCACGATCAGCGCTGGGCCAGGCAGGAGTCAATTGATTGTAAACACAACCTGTCAGCCCGATGTCTTCATCTGTTCTCTAGATCACCCCCCCCTCCTCCTCCTCCTCACCCCCTCCTCC
>NW_004799445.1:4147-5457 GCF_000002075.1 Aplysia californica | reverse complement strand
TGTGTGTGTGTGTGTGTGTGTGTGTGTGTGTGTGTGTGTGTGTGTGTGTGTTGGTATGGTATGGTAGTCCGTTTCTTTCATCCATTAGGGTTTTTTTGTTTAGCAATAAATAATCCGCTGCCGTGTTGCCAGGCCATTTACGAGAAGAGCACAAGTACAGTAAGAACGTCAGAGGGACTCACAGAACGGTTGGAGACAACACCCGGAGTAAGACAAGGTTGTGTCCTGTCACCACTACTATCTATCATAAATATGGATAGAATTACAAAAGACGCCCTAAACGAATTACTCTTCGCTGATGACCAAAGCCTGGCACACATGGATGAACGAAGTCTCCAACACCACACCACCAGATTACACAAACAAAACAAGACCAGGCGAGACAAAATTAGAAACCCAGTATTCAGAGAAATGGTGGGCACAAATTATGACGTCATGCAGCACATCCAACACCAAAGAATCAAACGGTTTGGACATCTCATGCGATTACCAACACACCATCCAGCACATCGTGCCTACATAAGAAAATTCGATGGCAACAAGACTAGAGGACGACCGAGAAAGACCTGGATAGATGGAGTCAGGGAAACACTAACCACCCACGGCATCCCCCTGGCCCAAGCTCTCCGGCTGGTGGCAGAAAGACGTCTCTTTCTTCACGCGACACCCAACAGCGGCGGATAAAAGGAAAAGTAAAGGTATGTATGTGCAGGGGCGCTGGTGAAAGGTGGGTGTGGTGGGGCGAGGATCCCACACACGAGGTATCCCAGCAGAGACCTGTTTACCCGACACACGAGGTATCCCACACACGAAGTATCCCACACATGAGGTATCCCACACATAAAGTATCCCACACACGAAGTATCCCACACATCCCACACGAGGTATCCCACACACGAGGTATCCCACACACGAAGTATCCCACACATCCCACACACGAGGTATCCCACACACGAAGTATCCCAGCACAGACCGATTAACCCCACACCACCACCCCCCAGTTGCCATTAGCAGGAGGAAACAGTTGACCAGTCTTAGCCCAGTGGAGCGGACAGGTACATTTTTAAATAGCGGGGGATATCACCTCCCTACATGCACAACAGAACGTCTCACGTCGCCGGGGAACCACCCGCTCGTCAATTATTGGGCACATGGAGTTATTGGTATCTTCCTAAAGCTTTCTCATCTGTCTTGCTTGTGAGGAAACAACCCACGTATCTTGAAAAGAAGTCCGATCATCGTTTGCTACTGACGGAGGTAAACTTAGTGAAAAAAATGACCGTCAAATTTGGTGACTTCCAATCCTTGAA
>NW_004799445.1:0-2224 GCF_000002075.1 Aplysia californica | reverse complement strand
AGAAGAGAAAGAGAGAGACAGACAGAGAGACAGACAGAGAGACAGACGGACGAGTGAAAAAGTTTAATTTGGTTTTTTGTTCTTTACTATTATTATTTTCATTTCTCCCTCCAATTCTCCTAGGCACAGGCTTCCACGTGAGAAGCTACGAGCAATTCTGGTTTGTTCTGTTAAGTGTTTTACGGCATTCGCAACTGCAGAAGGTCATATGAACGCGCGGAACACATGAAGAATTTTCAGTTTGACAGGAATTAATTTTGAATTTTGCCCGGGTGGCGGCCGAAGCCTACTCTTATAGATTTTAGAAACACATTGGAAGGGATCTTTAACGCGCGCAATTTGTACATAGGACAGCCAAGATTTTTCGCCCTTGTCCGAGAAGGTTAGGTGTTTAATTTTACCCATCCAGAGACGTGGGGTACGACTGAAAGACACCAGTAAGAAGCCATTAGTAGCACTACATATGTAGAAAGAGTGAGAAGCCCATAGGAAGGGGAAAAGGGGAGGGTAGAAAGTGGAGATAAAAGCAGATGACAAAACACGATAAGAGAGCATGAAAGGATGTGAAAGGAGCAAACCAAACTCTTAAATGACCAAAATTGAGTCGATAGTGCCGTAAAACACCTACTCAATCAATCAAGCAAACCAAAGCACCCTCCAACCACCCACTCTAACAGCCGCGACAAGCAGGGATATCGTGAAAGCTTAAATTACATCGGAGCAGCAGCTGAGCTGGCTGACCAAATATTGTGTCCAACTTCAAAGTATAGTTGTAGGCCTAGAAAAAAAATAATCAAGAAATAGCGCCCCAGCCAGACCACGTGATAACACGTCACATCCTGTCCTTTCCCGGACAGATTTGACTGACGTCAGTTTAAGAACAGTAGAGTCTAGACCAGGGCTGTACGGGGGAACAGCGACTACTAACTGACGTCATTTTACCGGGGAACAGCGACTACTGACGTCAGTTTACCGGGGAACAGCGACTACTGACGTCATTTTACCGGGGAACAGCGACTACTGACGTCATTTTACCGGGAAACAGCGACTACTGACGTCATTTTACCGGGAAACAGCGACTACTGACGTCATTTTACCGGGGAACAGCGACTACTGACGTCATTTTACCGGGGAACAGCGACCGGGTAACAGCGACTAGTAGTTGACTATATTTCTTTGTTACAACTTAATGTAATCGCCTACAGTATCGAATACAGCTAGACCAGACAAATAATTATGTTACATTTCGTCTTGATTTCCAAGTAAACTATACGTCATAACAGTGGTGAAGGTTCGAGGAGCTACAAGAGAGAAACACGCGCAGAAGAGATAAGGACGAAAGATGTTTGGTGGGAAAGAAGGAGCAAATCACTCCGGAGCACCCGCCTACCACCCACTCCCAGAACACACCAAACGGTAACCTAAAAAACCTCCATCCGCCGAGAACACTTTCTCTTTGCACACCTGTTTGATGATGATGATGACGATGATGATGACGATGATGATGACGATAAATGCTGATAAATGCTGATAAATGCTGATAAATGCTGATAAATGCTGATAAATGCTGATAAATGACATTTCCACAGCGCTCAACCCCGATTAAAGTACACAGGCTCTGAGCGCTTTACAAATACAGTACAATGTACTACAGCAACATAAAACGTTGGGTTCTGACTTTGAAAAAAATCAATCATTCCAAATATTCATCCCATTTATTTTAAAACAGAAATGACTTCAGCTGACATTTTGAATGAACCAAAAGATTTGATCTTTTTTAAAGTACTTGGCAAAACATTCCAGATCTTGGGGCCCTGATATTCATGATGTAGTATGCACTTTCACGTTGCACTCCTGATATACTTTCTCTTTGCACTCCTGTATCAGGCGCTCAGATGACCTTATGCAGTTGAGAGCGCTGTAAAAACTACTTAACTAAACTAAACACCTGTATCATGCACTTTCTCGCCGCACACCTAGGCTATACACAGACTACACCGC
Organism: Aplysia californica; assembly: GCF_000002075.1. Classification (NCBI taxonomy): domain Eukaryota; kingdom Metazoa; phylum Mollusca; class Gastropoda; order Aplysiida; family Aplysiidae; genus Aplysia; species Aplysia californica. Next base: position 223 of record NW_004799445.1, on the reverse strand, counting down.
ACACCTAGGCTATACACAGACTACACCACACCACACCACACCACACCACCACACCACCACGCAAGATCCCACGAAAAGACGCGTCTGGCACTAACACAACCGTGGGTGCTGCAGAAATGTGTGCCGTGTCTTAGATCTTTACATAGGCCGGGGGTACAGCCAGCCGAGAACATAGACTGACTGCACAGAACGAAAGATAGTAGATCTCAAACTGTTAGTCGTC
>NW_004799444.1:13406-14705 GCF_000002075.1 Aplysia californica | reverse complement strand
ATACACACACACATATTCATACATAACATACAAAGTATGCATCATGCACACGAACGCGCATAACCCACAAATTTCACAAAAACCTCCTAACAAATACAGAGAGCACACACATTGAAATACATAATTTATTTTTAGAAAACATCTTAGCAAAATGATAGAAATAATTTATCTCCACTTCACCAATGCAGTAGTGCCGGGCGGCGAGGTTACCGATTATTGAAAGCTAGGAATCGTAGGAATCGACTCCGAACCCAATTACTTACTTTCAAAGGATGTGGTTTCTTCCAGTGGTTACACGGTTGGCTCCGAACATCTTCAGGGTATAGGATAACCTTGATTTCGGAACACTACAAAGCATCACATTTTTTTCACAGTATTTTTTTTTTTCAAAAGAAGATTTTAATGATTAAAGTAACTGGTAACCGTTCGTTTACGTAAAAAAAACAACAGTCGGCACTTTTTTTCCGTACCATTTATTGTGGGAATCGGTTCCGGAATCGATCCTTCGCCCAGCTCTACTATGCAGTTAATCGTGGACTCAAAAGTTCAAGTAGCAACATAATACGAGTCACAAATTGATTTTTATTTCCTTTCTTTTCATACCTTCACGTTCACGTTTTTATTATTTTGTTTTCTCGAAATGTCAAAAAACAACAACCCAACAACAAAAACAGAACCCCACTCCCCCTAAAATTGTTTTTTATTATAAATCAAATCGTTACGACTTCTCCTATTTCAACAGCTGCAGACGCAGTAATCATGTACAAAAGGGAAAAAAACGAAACAAAAAAACAAACAAAACAAAATCAACACAAAAACAAACAAATAAACAAAAAAACAACAACAAAACAACAACAAAACAAACCTAAATATAATACGCTTTTGATACAGGATAGTGACTTCTCAACTTCTCTCAAGATGCAATAGAGAGTTGTAATCTACTTCACAGTGAGTTGACAGGCCTGATCAATTCTGCTGCATTTTGCCAAAAGTACAGATTAACATAAAAAGTTCAAAAACATTGAAGGGTAATGAAATAGAAGAAGCAGACCATGCTGCAGTGTGCACCAGCTTTCTGAGGATGGTACTTGAAACTACGAGTTTTCGATTTAAGCTTACTCTCGTTTGCTAAATAAGCCGGCGATTAAAGGGAGTGAATTTGTTTGAGTATGGAGAACAAAATAAAATTATTAAAGCTGATTGAATTGGCTAACGGCAGCTGAACATTTTGACTGTTTGTCTGTCTTTCCGTCGGGATCTCTTTCTCTCTCTCTCTCTCTCTCTCTCTCTCTCTCTCTC
>NW_004799444.1:11378-12424 GCF_000002075.1 Aplysia californica | reverse complement strand
TCTCTCTCTCTCTCTCTCTCTCTCTCTCTCTCTCTCTCTCTCTCTCTCTCTGTCCGGGGACTCTCTCTATCCGGGGCTCTCTCTATCTGCTCCCATCGCATTCTCCACACACCGGACAACACAAAGGCGCGCCGACACATCAAAGACGAGCGCGCATACATCTGAATTATGAGTCCTCACGCACCAAACTGACAACGACTCCAGGCTCCCAGAACGTTCCAGATTACTCGAGACCTAGATGCATGTCGAGTATTAAATTATGGCTTTCCCGGCGCCTGTAGTAATATAGTATGACGGCTATTTTATAGGCTCTTGCCAATGTAGTTATAGTTGTAGGTAGAAGACTTTTTTAAAGTAGGGGTAGAGGTTTTACGGCGCTCGCAACTGCATAAGGTCATATGAGCGCCCGAAGATTAGAGGTGTTACAAGAGAGTAACAAAACATTAAAGAGAAGAAGGGGAGATAAGGACGATAGATGTTTGATAGGAAAGAAGGAGCAAACCACACCAGAGCACCCGTCAACCACTCACAGGTAGAAGACTTAAGTTCGATTCTCACGTAGGAAGAATATTTTGTTGACTACATAACTTATTGTAAAAGTAAATCTTCGTCTGTCTGCTTGGATATATACATTACATTCCAATCAGTCTGAGTTAGATTCTAATCCCGGCTGGCTGAGTCAAGTTTTAAGCAGCCCACGTCCAAAAGGATTAAAATAGTGTTCCTTAGTTGGCGTTGCAATATTTACAAAGAAAAAAAAATCCTTGAACTTTCGTGCAAATCATTATATCATATTCTTTACACAATGCTGTGGTAATAACTCGCCATTCGGTAATAGTCGACCCATTCAATCACGGTTATATAATAACTACATGAATAACAATACTCACGGACACAAACAGAAAGATGTAAATGACAGGCATATTTTCCACTAAAGCAAACAGATGCAGGCAGGCACACACACAGCCACACACATGCGCGTGCACACACACAGCCACACACAGGCGCACGCACACACACACACACACACACACACACACACACAT
>NW_004799444.1:6001-7610 GCF_000002075.1 Aplysia californica | reverse complement strand
CTCACTCTCTCTCTCTCTCAGACTCACTCACCCCACCCCCAAACTCCCCTACCCTGTCATCTAACTGTCCATCAGTATGACTTAAGAGCGGCGGTACAGAAGCCCTGACCTAGCCTAGTCCCTGTGTCTTCCACCAGTCTCTCTAGTCTGTCTGTCACTCTGACACGGACACAGTCTCTAATATCCCATACTTTCACAATAATCTCCCTGATGGTGATGCGGGGGAGTGAAAGGGGGGAGGGAGTGAGTGCAGGAGGAAGGAAGGGAGGAGGAGGGGGGAGGGAGTGAGTGCGGGAGGAAGGGAGAAGGAGGGGGGAGGAGGAGATGTAGGAGGTTGAGGGGTGGAGGAGTGAGTGCAGAAGGGAGGAGTAGGGAAGGAGTGAGTGCGTGAGGAAGGGAGAGGGAGAGAGAGGTCAGGATGGGGCAGGAGGGAAAGTGGAAAGGATGGAGAAGGGAGGGAGAGAGGGGTTGAGAGGGGGGAGGGAGTGGGAGTGACAGAGAGGAGTAGGGAGGGGGAATTAGAGCTCCTACCTAGTCCCTCTGTCTTCCTTCCACCAGTCTCTCTGTCTGTCACCCTGACACCTACACAGTCGCTAGGCACAAGTGCTGGGCGGCGAGGTTCCCGATTGTTGAAGGCTAGGAATCGTAGGTATCGACTCCGAACCCAATTACTTAGATTGTAATTTTGTTATTTTTTTCCGGTGGTTACCTGGTTGGCTCCGAACATCTTCAGGATTTGGGATAACCTTGATTTCGGAACACCACAAGGCATCAACTTGAAGAAAAGATTTTATTGACAAAAGTTAACGGCAACCGTTAGTTTACGTAAAAAGGAGACGGATTTTCCGTAGTATTAATGATGGGAACCGGTTCAGGAATCGACTCTTCGCCCAGCTCTACTAGGCACTAGTGCTGGGCGGCGAGGTTCCCGATTGTTGAAGGCTAGGAATCGTAGGTATCGACTCCGAACCCAATTACTTAGATTGTAATTTTGTTATTTTTTTCCGGTGGTTACCTGGTTGGCTCCGAACATCTTCAGGATTTGGGATAACCTTGATTTCGGAACACCACAAGGCATCAACTTGAAGAAAAGATTTTATTGACAAAAGTTAACGGCAACCGTTAGTTTACGTAAAAAGGAGACGGATTTTCCGTAGTATTAATGATGGGAACCGGTTCAGGAATCGACTCTTCGCCCAGCTCTACTAGGCACTAGTGCTGGGCGGCGAGGTTCCCGATTGTTGAAGGCTAGGAATCGTAGGAATCGACTCCGAACCCAATTACTTATTTTCTAATAATGATATGACTTCTTTCAGTGGTTTTCTAATTGGCTCCGAATATCTTCAGGATATAGGATAACCTTGATTTCGGAACACTACGAAGAATCAACTTGTTTGTTTGATGTTGTTGTTTTTAATAAATTCGAAAAAAGAAGAGGATTTAAATTATTAAAATTACTGGTAACCGTTGGTTTTCGTAAAAATTAAGTCGGAACTTTTCTTCCGTAGTATTAATCTTGGGATTCGGTTTCGGAATCGATTCTTCGCCCAGCTCTACTAGACATTAGTGTCCCCTACTTTCACAATAATCTCCCTGGGGGTGGACGGGT
>NW_004799444.1:0-1055 GCF_000002075.1 Aplysia californica | reverse complement strand
AACATGAGATAATGCGAGCGCTGTGTGTGTGTGTATGTGTGTGTGTGTGTGTGTGTGTGTGTGTGTGTGTGTGTGTGTCTGTTTGTGTGTGCGCGCGCACGTGCGCGTGTGTTTACGTTCACACACACACGCGTGCACGTTTAGAACAAACTACATTAAAAACTATACACAACTTACCGAAACTGTCCACTCAACAAAGACGCCGCACCGTGTTATTATACTCCACAAGCAGCAATCAGCAGGAATATTTTACTCCAGTCCGAAAAGTACAGTGGTGAAAACATCCACAGATAAAACAAAACACAACACTTCACTGCCAAAAACAAAAACCACACAGTTGTGAGCACAATATAAGGATATATATGTATGTATATTTATAAATTTATATAATCCGTATCAGCGTGTCAGTAAGTATTAAACCAGTACTCGAACTCTGTATCCTTTAAGTTTAAGACGACGCTAGCGAGCACACCACTATCTACATGTGTACAACAAATCTTTGTGAGATTTTGACATTCTGAAATAACCCGAAGGCTTCATCATTACAAGGTCCACTCGCTGTGGGTTTGTTGGGGCAGGGTGGGAGAGAAATTTAGGGCTGGGCAAATTATCGCTTTGGCAAAATCCGGACAATATTATGTTAGTGCACCTCTTCGGTAAATGTGTTTTTATGAACCGCTTCGGCAAATTAATGGGTTTAAAACCTCTTCAACAAACGGGTTGGATTCATTTTAACAAATGGATGGGTGCACCTACTTCGGCAATAATAAATGGGTCAGGAAAAAGAGTGTCAAGTCTGAATTCGGAGTCTATTTCGTGGAACATTATCCGGGTTTCCGGATAGATTATCCGGATTATGTCCACCACTAGTCGAGAGAAGGGGGAAGCAACGCTGCCAGTCAGGGTCACAGAGAAGAAAGGAGTTGTCGTTCTTGGCACGGAATTGGGCAGAGAGAGCGAGAGGAATTGAGCGAACGAGTTCAAAATGAGGGGGTGAGCCATTTAAAACAAAACGCGCTGAGGGAAAGAGAGAGTGAGGGGAAAAGATGGAGGGA
>NW_004799443.1:8369-14445 GCF_000002075.1 Aplysia californica | reverse complement strand
GAGAGAGAGAGAGGGGGGAAAGAAATTCGAACTAGGCTTGATAAACAGAGAAAGGTGTGCTCTTGTGCTGTGAAAGTATCTATGCCCCGGGTGCACGCGAGTCGAAACAGCCTCTCTTCTCACCCCGGCGGTGGTAGTGGTAGTTGTAGTGGTGTTGTTGGTGGTGGTGGTAGTTGCGGTGGTTGAGGCAGGCGGCGAGAGGAAAGCGAAACAACAGCACACACACAAGTTAGCGGCTGCCTGACTGCCCGTGTGTGTGTGCCTGGCTGGGCCGCACTTAGAACTCGGCGAAATCCCGGAGTACCCATAAAGCCTTGCGCTCACCGCGAAGCAGGAAAAAAAACAAAATGGCACTTGCACGAAACAGTGTTTCTCGGAGGGGCTCTAAAAACGATGCAGAAAAGGAAGAAGATGAGGCTGAAAACAATGGATATATTCAAGTTTTTGTGAAACCTTTAGAACAAGGCAGCTATGGTTATTTATTAAAATTATTAGGTGTCAGCAAAGCAAATTTCTCTGCTCAACAGCTCGGAGTGTGTTACGGAGCTACTGCCATAGCTAGCGCTGTGTTGTTGTATCAGCTCTTACGCTGTGATGTGGGAATCCTCTTCCAGAGGTTATGTTCGCTTCTCGTGCCCATGTTTAGCATTCTGTGTGCTTTTTATTGGTTGTCTTTGTATTTTCGACGAACGTGGAGCAATACGAGTGTGTATTTGTTATTCTGTTCTTGTTACGTGGGCGAGTTTTTTGCTCAAATCTTTCTTCGAGATTGGGGCGAAGGTTCCACTTCACAACCTGCAGAAGGGGGAGGGGCAGGTGAAGGTGGCACAGTTGCATCTTCAATTGTATTATCAAACCATACAACTCAGCCTCTAGTCATAGTCTGTGTGTTACTGTCCATAAGCATAGCTAGTGTCTTTTCAAGTTTAGAAACTAGCCATAGTGCAGGTGTAATTTTGCTTGTAAGCTTTACAAGATTTCTAGCCTGCTCGGCGTTGCAAGATATTCCATTTGGCTTGCGACCTTTCGTTGCCTACACATGTGGATTCGCTGGGAATGTGGTGGCTAAATACATGGAGACCGTTCTCAAACCTCCGATTCAAAACTTCACAACACCAGATGGAAAAATACCAGTTATTAAACGCAGGAGATCGAGTTCTTCAAGTGCGCATGCATTCTCTGCGCACCGATCGGCACGGCGGACATCTCTGCCGGCGCTCATTCAGAAAAGTCAGGTAAGTGTCGCAGACATCATCCTTGCCTACGTTCCTGACCTTTACTAAGGTTCAAACACAAACAACTTGGGAATTTTTATGTCTAGCCTTGTACTTCAGACTTTGTAAACACAGCGAGCCAGACTAGTCTGGTAGCCGGCTGTTTATTTACACTTGTGGATTAGCAGCTGAGCACATTGCTACAAGAAGAGAACTCTTCTAGCTCTAGCATTCCTGTCTGTATAGATCTAGATCTAGATGTGATGAAGACTGAAATGTTGCTGGAATAGATGAAAGTTGAAGTTCAACTGTCTGTCTGTCTCTTCATTTGTGTGAGACTGAAGAGTTCCTCTCTATGGCTTTGTTTTTTGACTGAAAGACTTTAAGCATGCATCATACCTGGGATAATGTTATTATAACTTTAAATAATTTTTACTCATATATATACAAATGGGAGTTGGGTCTTTTCTCTGTCTGACTGCCCGTCAGCTTGGGTTTATGGCTTAATGGACAGCGCAATGAAATTCAAGTAGGCCTGATTGCGTCAGTCCTACAGAACTTGTGAGTGTGTAGCAAAACCTGATCTCCATTCTCCCGGTCGCGTATAAATTTCCCAGCCCCTGACAAGGGATCAATACGGAGAGCGTCTTGTGTAAGGCGTGTATGTAAACAATTCAGATAGTACAGTGCTGGCGTATGAATGAAAGGCGTTTTAGTCATGATCCTTCAGATCCTGAAATAGTCTGATTTTTGTAATGTCGATTTTTTACTCAGTACTCAGTGTAGTTATTAAATGTCTGGCATCATATTATAAATTATTATTATATTATATTATTACAAAAAAATAATATTGTTTAATGATATCAATTTTAATAGGTAGGCTAATTGTAATCAAAATTGTGTTCGTAATTATTATTCGGGGGCATGATAATTTACGTCAGACTTTGATGAAGTCATCGGTATTTTTAAAAATTTCCCTTGAAAATTGTAAGTTAGCCTAACGTATGAAATTGTTACAGTTTATATGTCAAATTGATAATTTTATTTTTCTGGATTTCATCTCACAACTCTGAATCTAATTCTAATGATTAATTAATAATTAATGGCACATTTGGAGATAAATATTGTGATGAGAAATATGAAAATGGAAGTTAATCACATTTTTATTACTGACCTGGCCCTGGGTGGATTATTGGATGTTTGTGTACTGCAATGTTTGCTGAAAAATATCTTGTAATTGCAATTCTAAAACAAATTTAAAATGGCCATTGAGCTTTCTTTTTATACCTGCTGAAAATAAATTTAATATTGTAATGCATAGTTCTGAACAGTTTACAATTATTTGTCATTGATTCCTAAATATTTTATTTAATTTCAGACTTATCTTGGTCTTAAATGGTCATAAAAATATGCAACAAAAATTCTTCATTTATATTCAACTTTAAAATGGTTTGGTCAACTCTTTTCTATGAGGGAAAATGGCAGGTCAATATTGCCTTTGGAATTAAAGTCAAATAGGTAATTTTTGTATGTTAAACATTCTACTCATCTTTTTATAGAAAAAAATCGAAAAAAGTCATTGAAAAGTTAATATTTAATATATGCATGTACCTTAGATAGAAACATATTTGGTTTTGAGACTCAACTTTTCCATTCATTATTTCATTGTAAAATTAAGTTTGTTCACACGGGAGTTGTAAAACTCTTGTTTGAGGGCTTGATTGAAGCAGCATGGTTTGTTTTTACAAGATCACAGACGTCTGTAAAGTATTGCTTCAAGAGGCTTGGAGCAGATTTCTTAGCAGGGTACTGGAAGTGGAGGTTTTTTTTTTTGTTTGTTCATTTTTAAGCTGCTTCTTGTTATAATTTCTATGGTTTAGAAATAAAAGAATGGGTTTCTTTCTCAAAATTATATTTTGTTGACCTAGACTTGGACAGTTTATTGTGTATAGATGTCTATAAGTAATGGTCTGTTTTATCAGGAATCACGCTGTTTCCATCAAATTTACCCTTTGCTTTTCCACCATCATGGTGTTTCTGTTGCCTAAATGGCCATGGGCTACACACAATGCAATGGTAGGGAGGAGTTACCGTGACAAGGTCCACTGAGCACACTGTACAAGAGTTAGGGTTAGGGTTAAAAAAAATAAATTCAACTTCCAAAACTGTTTGGCTCTTTTTTTTGACCCTGTGCGGAATTCCTTCCTTGCAATGTATTATAAAGACATGTGGCCTCAGCACACACACTGTGCTAGTTGATGACGTCAGCAGTACGCGCTGTGCTCAGTCACAACATCCAAACACATCAATGGGCTGTGGCCTTAGTCAACACACTCACCTTTCTATGACATTACACTTTGTAGTACACATAAATAGTAACTGTTGTCTGAAAGTCTTCAAGGGATTTGAGAATGACCGCCGAGAATGACAACTGTGGAAATAATGACAATAAAAAATAAAATAATATTAATTATAATTAATACACTCATAAAATAATATAAAAACATTCTCAGTAATAGAACCCCCCCCCCCCCCCCCCATGCGTTGCCACGATACAAAGACAGAGAACACATTTTTCTTCTTTTTTTCTGTCCATGGAAATGGATAGGAATTAGGGTATACGGGTGAGGAATTATCGCCTTCTGCGGGGAGGAAAAATTATATTCAAACGTGAGCTTTTTATAAATGATAGCCTTGTAATAGTTTGTTCACTTTCGTCTGTCCGTGGTTACAGCTTGTGGGTGGTTGGCGGGTGCTCTGGTGTGGTTTGCTTCTTCTTTCCTATCAAACATAGATCTATTGTCCGTATCTCCCCTCCTTCTTTTTATGTTTGTTACTCTCTTGTAACACATCTAATCTTCTGGTGCTCAAATTACCTTATGCAGTTGCGAGTGCCGTAAAACCTCTACTAAAACAAAAAAGGTATACATCTCTCCTCCTAGTCTGTCTTTTTGACAGGACGGTATGTGTTGCAAGTGCCGTGAAACACTTTTAAAAAAAGGTTTTAAAATTTAGTTTGTTTCACTTTCGTCTGACCGGGGGTTAAATATAAAATTAATATATATATAATAAAAGCAAATCGCTTTCCAGAAGTTATTTAACCAGCAGAATCTAGAAGCCAATAAATTGTGACTGCGAACTGAAGTTCCGACACGTCGTATTTGATGTTGTTGACGCCGAGCGGGTTAAACAAACTGAGGGAGTGGTTGGCGGGTGCTCTAATGTGGTTTGCTTCTTCTTTCCATTCAAACATCTATCGTCCTTATCTCCCCTCCTTCTTTTTTATGTTTGTTACTCTCTTGTAACACCTCTAATCTTATGGCACTCATATGACCGTATTCAGTTGCGAGCGCCGTAAAACCTCTACTAAAAACATAAAACAAAAAAACCTAACAAACGAGATTTACAGTACAGCATACAAAAACACAACAAGTTGACTGACCTATTTTCATCAACCCCATACTTTTACCCACGCCTATTTCCCACACACAGTCCCAACAGACGGGGTGAGTACTTTTTTCGAGACTCGACTTTCGTGGGATGAAATGTACAGCGCGCGATGTGTGTGTGTGTGTGTGTGTGTGTGTGTGTGTGTGTGTTTGTGTTGGTAATTAATGGTCTCACGATCTGCATTTTTTGTCCTTCCATCCGTTAGTTTAATTGTACAGCGCTCAAAGCCTTGTCTTCCTTCTTGGGATAAGGCGCTGTATAAATTCCCAATTACATGTATCATTATTATTTGTATTATTAATATTATTATTATTATTATCTTATTATCATTATTATATTATTATTATTATTATTATTATTATTATTATTATTATTATTATTATTATTATTATTTAAAAATATGTCCATCCAGCACAATAAAGCAGTTAGGTCGCAAGGATCATTCCTTCCTTCCTTCCCAGTTTGGTGTTTATTTTATGCAAATAATAGGTGGAATAGGAACGGGGTTTTGTAGAGATACGTTTGTCATACTGAGACATTGGAAGACAAAACTGCCGCGTTCAAAGGTGACATTCATTAGTTAGTGGAGAGTCGTCCGTCTACAAAGGGTTCATTAAAAATATTTTTTGGGGTAAGTGTTTTACGGCGCTCGCAACTGCATAAGGTCAAAATGAGCGCGCGGGACACATTTTAAGCATTTTTCAGTTTGTAGGAAATTTTGAATTTTGCCCGGGTGGCCGCCGAAGCCTACTCTTATCGTTTTTAGGAGCATCAAGGGATCTGATCTTTAACGTGTGTGACTTGTACACAGGACCTCCGAGATTTTTCGCCCTTATCCGAGAAGGCTAGGGATTCGATATTACCAACCATAAGATCAGTGGTGTGGATGAAAGACAGCAGTGAGAAGGAGCCGAGGAGTAGCAGTGCAATGGCTGCAGAAAGAGTCAGGAGCCCAGAGGAGGGCAAAGGGGAGAGGGGAAGGGTGAGGGGGCAGAAAGTGGAAACGAAAGCAGACGACAGAACATTTCTAGAGAGCAAGAAAGCGGGCGAAAGGAAAATATTTTAGAGAAGAAAAATTTCCGTCGCTGTCCGGGTTCGAACACGTGACTTATTGAATGAGAGGCAAACATTATTAACGTCTAGACCACGAGCATCCCGGGTTCACTCCGTCAAGACGTAGCGTACATTTAATATAATGAAAACAAGTTAAAGCTTCTATTTGACTGTGCCCCAAAATGCGACTTCAAGCGTTGACGTATTAGTATTACTTCAAAGTTCAAAGAGTTTACGAGTCCTCCCATTCTTCAGCCGAATGAACCTTCCTAGCTTGAACTCCCCACCCCCTCTCTTGAACTCCCTCCCACCAACTTTTCCCCTCTCCTGAACTCCCCCTCCCCTCCTCTCTCTCTTGA
>NW_004799443.1:4703-6196 GCF_000002075.1 Aplysia californica | reverse complement strand
CGCACACACACACACACACACACATACACACATACACGCACACACACACGCACGCACACACACACACACACACACACACACACACACACACACAGATCGCCTGACATGCAATAACAAACCACCACACAGAACATGACAAGCGGCTGACTGCTAGCTGGTGACAGCTTTGTCGAGCGTTAGGCCAAGCGTTCTTATTTTTTCGCGGTCTTTTTTACTTACTGAGTCTGTCAGTTGGTTTTGATTATTTTGAACTAATCATGTTGACAATATGTCGGTGGAGTTGCGGTGAGTGGTTGGCCGGTGCTTGGCTGTGGTTTGCTCTTTCATTCATTCCTGTCGGTCTTCTATTGTCTTTATCTCTCCTTCGTTTCCTTGAATGTTACTCTGTAGTTACTCTTCTAATCTTCGACATTTAATATTTGGTAGCTTTTAAGCACAAGGGGGCTATCCCGGAAAATGATGTTTTGAGAAAACCGAAGGTAAAGGGCATAACCAAAGAAACACACACCAAGGAAACCAAACTTCTTGTACAGGAAGGGCAATGCCCACTTTTGATGTAGGTCAAGATTTTTGGAAACCCCCGAAATCTGGGTTAGCCCGCTTCTATTATCCTTTTTAAGCGACCATATATGCGTTGCAAATGCCGTAAAATCTAACCAGAACAAAAACTACTAATTCTACAAGTACAAGGCACTGCATTTACAAACGATGTTTTCTGTGGCTGGCTTCCGCTGTGAGCATTCTGCCCAGTGAGCAGTGCCAGCAGAATTCAGTGGAACTGAGTCGAGGTTGGTCAGATTTGTCTTGTTGGTGAAGGGGCGAAAGCGGCGATTTTGGCAGCATACGAGACGATTTGACTGGCGACCTGGAAAAACAAACGCGTTTAATTTTGAAGGTCGCAATCGAATTGGAATCGAAATGTAGGGGTTGGGTGGTATCGCTTGTTTTATGTATGTGTACTTTTTGTGTGTGATAATTAAATGGAATTGGGTCAATTGTGACAAATTGGAAGCAGCTGTTGGTCCTCCCGGGAGAAAGGGAACAAATGGCAGGCCCGACTCAATCAAATGAATTCGATTGGCAGTCAGTATGCGTCGGACATGACGTGTCTTTGTCATGAAGTCCTCCCTGTTGTCTGTGTGGCCAGTCCTTTGTCGTGTTGCTCTGTCGACACGCCCCCGTGCCTCGCTTGTGTCAGTGACAATACTGCCGTACACTGACAAAACACCTTTTTTTCTTATTCACAGCAGTTTCGAGAAATCACCGATTTTCGGTTTTCTTATAATATTCGTTGAGCATTGGGAATGACAGTCTCTTCACGGTGTGAGATCAACCGTTGATGTATGGTGCAAAATACGAGTTTAGATAATTACAAGAAAACAGAAAATCGTTGTTTTCTCGAAACGGCAGTGAATAAGAAAAAGGCGTTTTGTCAGTGAACGGCAGAATACATGTACCTCTGGGAGATTTTTGCCTCCTGTTGTTACAACCCC
>NW_004799443.1:0-2423 GCF_000002075.1 Aplysia californica | reverse complement strand
CGTCTGTGTAGCCTTGTAGCGCTGACTGGCGTCTGTGTAGCCTTGTAGCGCTGACTGGCGTCTGTGTAGCCTTGTAGCGCTGACTGGCGTCTGTGTAGCCTTGTATGTAGCACGTGGCCTGAAGTCTGTTTTGTTTGGATTCCCCCGTTTTTTTTTTCTTCCCACGGCAAACGTTTCTGAGAATACCTGAAGACCGGAGAACAGTTGGACTGTGTGCCTCGATCAGTCAATTTTTGCTGACCGGAGAACAATTAGAATCTAGACTGTGTGCCTCGATCAGTCAATTTTTGCTGACCGGAGAACAGTTCGACTGTGTGCCTCGATCAGTCAATTTTTGCTGACCGGAGAACAATTAGAATCTAGACTGTTTGCCTCGATCAGTCAATTTTTTGCTGACTGGAGAACAGTTCGACTGTGTGCCTCGATCAGTCAACTTTTGCTGACCGGAGAACAGTTAGACTGTGTGCCTCGATCAGTCAATTTTTTGCTGACTGGAGATCAGGTAGACTGTGTGCCTCGATCGGTCAATTTTTGCTGACCGGAGAAATATGGATGAAAAAACTTGGACTGAGGGGTTTATATTTGTTTTGAGGTACGCTATAGTCCCCCCCCCCTCCATTTCTCGTTGCACCGTTATAGGTAAAGTGTCATGTTGTGTCATGTTGTGTCATATGCACTATTAATAGACGCGGGAAAGTCCTCTCTATTTATAGATGGGTCATTCTCTTCCAAGTGTGTATGTTTCATAACAGTTCAACGCGACATAAGAATTTCTCGGAAAGTCATTGCGATGTATGTTTCAGGAAGGACAGCTGGAACTTTCAACTTTTCTTTCCCAGAATACCAGAGCAGTCGAGATTCTCACTTGTTGAGAAAGTTGCTCGTCTTCAGCAGAATTATGTCCGTTGGTGGCAATCATTACACGCAGACAACGCGACATTTTTGTAATTTGTTAAGAGAGATTGCTTCTAAAAACAAGTCATAAGGCTATATATATGTTTTGAAAAAGTCCCTAAAAATTCTTCGAATTTTAGAAACGTTTTCACTTTGCAAATTTGCTATGGCTGCGAAGGCTTTCTCCCAGGATGTGCAGGTTTGCGGACTTTTTGGGAACAGTTCCATGCGTTGTTGAGTGTTGCTGTGCATTGTGTTCGTGTTTTGTAGGAGATTTGGTTGGGCCAGTGAGAACGTATCGATTGGAAGAGAAGTTAAACCCAGATACCAAGAACTCAAGTTTTGCCATTTTCATTTCTGGGCACAGTCTTGTTCTCAGGTCTTGGGTTTCTCATGGCCAAACCGACAGTTGGTGGGTGGTTGGCAGGTGCTCCGGATTGTTTTGCTCCTTCTTTGCTGTTACGCATCTGTCTTCGTTATATCTGTTCAGTAGCACCTGTAATCTTCATCGCTTATTATGACGTAAAAAAATGTTTGTCTTGCAAGTGCGTAAAATTCCTACTAGAACTAAAATAAACATTTCTCCTCTTCGTTTTCTTTTTCTATACGTTCTAGTACCATCTCTTATCTTCGTCGCTTAATTTATGATATGACGTATACGTGTCGTAAAACTCTTCCTAGAACTAAACTAAAAAAACCTTATCCCTCCTCGGATCCTTCTTTTCGTTGTTTGTTACTCTCTTAGAACACCTCCAATCTCCGGCATCTGTATGACCACCCTATTTGTGTTTTAAATGCCGTGAAAGTCTTATCCCCCACCCCGCCCCCCGACACATACGCACACTCACACAGTGTCGCACACACACAAAGAAAGAAAACAACAGAGAGAAATAAACCACTGTTGTTATGTTTCTCTGAAAAAAAACCCAGACGTGTTATTCAATTCCGACAGGCCGCGGCAAAGTTATGGTCAGTGTTCTTCCTGTTGTCTCGTACAGTCTCGTACAGTCTCGGGGCGGACGAGAAGAAAAACGAGAGATGTCCCCCGGGGCCCGGCCGGCATGGAGAATGATTTCTTTCCACATCGGCCGCCGGGTCGATTCTGTGAGAATCAATCTTTGCCTTGTTTTTGTGTTTGCTGCCAGCCAGTTTCCATATTGTTGTACGCTCACACGCTCACACGCACATTAACACACGCTTACACACCGACACACACACACACACACACACACACACACACACACACTAAAACACACACACACACACACACACGCGCTTACACACCGACTCACACACACGCTTATTCACACACTCACAAACATACATGCACTCACACACACAGTCACACACATAACATGTACACTCACACCCACACACACACACACATTTACACACTACATACACTCACTCTCACACATAGTCTTACCCACACAAACACACGCACATACACACGCTGATGACACTCAAACACACACACACACTCACACTCGTATACACTTACACAAACACGCTCACTCACACAAACACAC
>NW_004799442.1:13528-14452 GCF_000002075.1 Aplysia californica | reverse complement strand
CCTTGACCTTTGAATGAGAGGTGAACACCTTAACCTCTAGGCCACGAGAGCTCCCCTTCTTACTCCGTTAATAGAACATGCACACACCTCAAAGAACAGAGAAAGGCATAGATCTAAATCTGTGATTTCACTTCTGCTTACTCCAAGAAAGACTCTTATCATAGCTGACGTCACAAATGTCGGAAGTTGAGACATACAAATATTCTTTGACTGCAACAATTTGATAAAGAATTCTGAGACCGCCTTATCTACGTCGGCAAAATTTGATAACGAATTCCTGGACTCCCCTATCTAAGTTTTTCAAGTCAAGCTGTCTTTCTGTCTCTCTGGGTTGTTTTTTTTTTTGGGTGGTTACAGTTTGACACTTCTTCTTGAGACAAGGAATATGATCAATTCAGAGACAAGGACTTAAGGATCGAGGGACCCGGGTCGGGGATCCCAGAGAATACCCAAATTTTTTTTCTAAATATCTATTTTAAAAAATCTTTTTTGCAGAGAAACATACTTTGACATCTGTTCTATCGGGTCACAATGGCGAAACAAAAAAACACAACAAAACAACCCAAAAACAACAACAACAACAAAACAAAAAAACAAAACAAAAAAACAACAACAAACCACCAAACTAAAAAAAAACCAAACAAACAATAAACAAAAAATCTACGACCTAAAGGAGCGTTTGAAACGTGTATATTGAACTAAACATCCTTTCAAAAATTTCTCTTTTTTCTGTTTTTCTCAACATTTGCTTTTTGGCATAGGTGACCTCCCTGGTTCAAGGAGTTTTCAAAAACTACAGAAGCTAGAAGCTGCTTCAGTCTTTCTGTTCTATGATTTATCAGCATGATAATAATTATTGAAGTCAACATGCTGTTAAAATGTTCTAAGCCCAAATAGAGAAATGGAGAGAGAGAGAGAGAGAGA
>NW_004799442.1:11271-12457 GCF_000002075.1 Aplysia californica | reverse complement strand
AAAATAAATAAAAAAAATAAATATATCCTCCAAAAAAACAAGACAAAACCTTTGCCGTAATTAAATTATCATTGTCAATTCAAAAGGCATTCCTCGGTCCACTGGTTTTTCCATCACCACGATGATAATAATAATAATATTCTGTGAAAGAGCCAGCCGAATCGTAACAGTGTCAATATATTAGCATGAACATGCAGGCCTTAATAGTAACATTAGAGCTTATTTTCGCGCTTTTCTTCGGTTCATCTGCACTCATTTTGCTGTCTGTCTGTCTTATTTCTGGGGCAGAAGAGCTTGCTGTTGTATAATTCATTCGGTTCACCGCTCCAATCCAAAGGTGTGGCTTTGCTTCAATCCATACGTAACACGCTACTGTTTAACGAGTCTAACAACGCGAGAGAAAATTAGGGTCTCAATGAACGGGTTAATGTAATAATATAGAGGTCAAGGGTCGCATTGCGTTTGATACCGGTAAACCTTGACGGTCGGTGAACCAATGATGGACGAGGCGCCTGCCAGATATGGCTGGGCAATGAGTCGCTTTAGCAAAATCCGGATAATACTATGTTAGTGCGCCTCTTCGACTATTAAATGTTCTAATGAACTACTGCTTCTGCAAGTGGGTAAGGACCACTTCGACCAACGAGTTAGAACCACCTCAACAAAAAGGTGCACCCACTTCGGCAAACGGGTTAGGAAGGAGAGTTTTAGAGTCTGTGAATTCGGATAGTGTTTCTTTGAGAATTACCCGGTTATTCGGATATATTATCTGGTTTTGCACACTATTGCACACCACCCCTCCACTACTGTCTGCCAAAATTCTTTCTTTCGCTTTCTCAGCAAGTGGAGCGAGCGAGCGAAGGAGCCCAGTTTTGTTTTTGATGGAGAGTTTTGTTTTTGATTGGAGTTTTGTCCATCCAGTTTTGTTTTTTGGTGTAGTGAGTAGTGTCGCTTACAGCTTGTCATTGTGGGAGATTTGTGGGTTTCTTTTGTTTCAGGGTGAGGGGGTCAGTCAGTCAGTGTGCTTGGGCCTGCCAGCTTTTAGCTGGGGACTACTTTAGTGGGGTTTCGTGGTGACAGGTTGAAGGGGAAGAAGGAAAGAGGGGATGGGAGGGATAGAGAGGGGGTGTGAGGGATAGAGAAGGGGGTGAGATAGAGAGGGGATGTGAGGGATAGAGAGGGGGTG
>NW_004799442.1:9060-10212 GCF_000002075.1 Aplysia californica | reverse complement strand
CGTTGCAAAATGAGTGAGAGATCTTTACTGAGCTTTGATTTGTACTTGTCTGTAATTAATTTGCCTAAAGGTGATACTCCGAAAGAAGGAGGACAATGTATCGGAATTATTTGAAGTATGGGATTAAAAATGGTCCACATGTGTTGGAAAATGAATAAACTTCAATTAACACTTGGTTAACTCATCAAGTGAGAAGCAGACACATATGTCCGACAGTAGAAGATCAAAAGCAAAGTTGCGGAATATTTTGAACCAACATACGGACTAGAAACACAAGTTTGCTTACATTACAGTATGTAATACTATTGTTATATTTTCAATTACCAGATAAAAGAAACAGATTTCAAAACTACGTATGAATAAGGAAGTAATGCTTTTTTTTAGCTTTCTGGAACATCGTGTTTTCAAGCGTTTGAATGAACAGAATACGCGTCTGCATTGAGTTAAAATTGAATATATAGTATCCTCGTTTGAACCAAACGTGTACAGACTCTGTGAAAGAAGTGCGGCGTTTTAAATGGCGCTCAGTATAATTATTCAGTTTATTAAGTCACTTGTTGTTGTTGTTGTTGTTGTTGTTGTTGTTGTTGTCAGCGATCCAGTATCATCTGAGCGTTAACTCTTCTGCATGATGCCATTCTGTAATAGTTGCATGTTTGTTCTAACTGTTGTCTTGAGGAGTAGAGGCAGTTAGATGTGTGGGGTAGCTTGGGTTAGTTTTCTACAGAAGAACAGATGATGTTCCACTGTCTCTGAGAGGTAGTCACATAGTAGGCAGGCAGCAGACAAACAAACAAAACAAGAAACAGGTAGACGTTTATCCCCCTCAGTTACACAACATAAGAACTATAAACCAATACCATCAACCTGTCTGTCTGTCAACCGTTAGCACGTGACCAGCACGGACCCAGGGCCTGTTTCGATTGGTGCATTGGTGCACTATAACTGTCTGTTCTTGAGATCTATCTGGGTCACGTGACCCAGCTTATGGTCCAGGCGCGAGAAAGTGACGTCATTAATTACAATTTGTCAGGAGGCAGCGTAGTGAAATCAGCCGCTTGTCAAAATAATGAAATCGAAGAAACGTATTGGGCATTTTCCCGCCTGTTTTGTCAAATTTTATCGATTTAAAAATTATTTTTTTTTAGGAGG
>NW_004799442.1:7203-8547 GCF_000002075.1 Aplysia californica | reverse complement strand
ATCTCGTTCAATCCCAAATAATTCGACTTCTGTTCAAGATAAACGAGTTTTGTTTTCATCGAAGGCAATTTAAGAAAGGGGGCTCTCGTGGTCTTGAAGTTAAGATGTTCGCCTCTCGCATTCAAAGGTCCCGGGTTCGAATCCAGGTAGCGACCGACAAATTTTCTTCTGTAAAAAGAAAGCAAGAAAAATAAAATGAACTGACTTTAGTATGATACCAATAACTCCACATGTCCAATAAATAAATTGACGAGCGCCTGATTCCACGGCGTTGTGACACATAATGTGTGGTATCACGTCACGTTTTAGATCTCTCGTATATGCGGGAGAAAAGTCTCGTATTTGTGGGGGAGGAAATTATTAGGTCATGTATGCGGAAGTGAGAGTGTGAAAAGGTGAGCATTGACACTTAATTTCTTTTTGTTTTATACAAAGACAATAAACCACTTTTCAAGGGCTGGAGAGCAATAACTTTTCTTCATATACCCAAAAAATAAACCCGTTT
The DNA here is from genome assembly GCF_000002075.1 of Aplysia californica. Lineage (NCBI taxonomy): Eukaryota > Metazoa > Mollusca > Gastropoda > Aplysiida > Aplysiidae > Aplysia > Aplysia californica. The sequence continues at coordinate 8,042 of NW_004799442.1, read as the reverse complement.
TTCATGAGCTGATGAGTAATACATTCCCCTAACACAAGCAAATAGACTATTTTAAAAAATGAGCTGATGAAAATTACTTCCTCCCCCCCTTACAGACCAATAAACCATTTTCCATGAGCGCATGAGCATTACTTTTCCCCTTTTACAAGCCAATAGACAATTTTAAATGAGCTGACGAACGTTACTTTTCCTCTCAAACAACCAATATATCATTTTTTCAAGTGCTTGTGAGAAATAACTTTTCTCCTTTCCGACGAATAAATTAATTCTTCTTTAGCTGACGAACATTATTTTCCCCTCATACAAACGAATAATTCACTTTTAAATGAGTTGATGGGTATAACTTTTCACTTCATACAGGACCATAAACCATGTTTCATGAGCCAATAAGTATTACTTTTCCCCTCGCACAAGCAAATAAACCATGTATAATTTCATGAGTTGACGAACATTGCTTTCCCTCCCATACAAACACATTAAATCATTTTTCTTGAGCTCATGAGCATTGCTTTTCCCCTTTTACAAGCCAAAAGCAATTTTAAATGAGCTGACGAACAATACTTTTCCTCTCAAACAACCAATAAACCATTTTTTCAAGTGCTTGTGAGCAATAACTTTTCTTCATTCCGACGAATAAACCCCCTGTTTCATGACTTCACGACAGGGGGCGTGCGTGAGAAAGGACATTATTATGGGAGCTGGTGGGCGAGCTCTTTATTCGCTGATTTTGATGAACAAACTCCGTTGCTCCGTTTAGAATGCGCTCTCATTATGCATGCGTTTTATTGCACACGATCTCAACTGGAGGGAAGGAGGGAGGGAATGGGGATTTGGAAGGG
>NW_004799442.1:2377-3633 GCF_000002075.1 Aplysia californica | reverse complement strand
CCTCACCTCAAGATTTTGCATCTAATACGAGCTGACCTTGACCTCCTTCAATCGCAAATATCTCCGCTTCTATTCATCATAGATCTAGATGGATACTATTTTTCATCCAAATCAAGACAAATAAACAGGCTTAAAGATGATACCATTAACCCCATATGCAACAAAATTGACGAGCGCCTGATTTCACCGCGTCGAGACACAATTTGGTGACGCTGATGATGATGATGATGATGATGATGATGATGATGATGATGATGATGATGACGATGATTATATTTAACGTTCGTATTCTGACCCAATTATATCCCCACGTATTCTCCGTTGTGGTTGGGAGTTGGGAATGCAGAAAAACAAAACTTCGGCCCCAATACTCGGAGTGCAGATCAAGGCTGTTCTTTTTTCTACCGCCAGTGTCTGAAATCTCGGAGGCTGTTTACCGCTTATAGATGTGTCACGGCGTGGTGGAATCAGGCGCTCGTCAGTTTTTGGGCACGTGGAGTTATTGGTATTATCATTTGAAAGCTGATTTATTCGCCTTGCTTTCAATCACAAAAATATCCATCTAGCTTGAATAGAAATCGAGATATATGCGATTGACGAAAGTGAGGTATCCTGGTTTCAGTAGTTAAATTGATGAGAAAATGGCCGATAGAGTTCGGTAACTTTGATAGCTTAAGAGTCTTTAAAAGCTGAAATTACATGTTTTGAGCTTTTAAGCAAGGATTTTCAGTAATGTTCACATGGAAATGTCTTTTCATGTGAACATAACAGGCGTTTAGCAAAAAATAATAATAAATAAATAAAAAAAATTCCAAAATAAAAATTGCCAAACTGGTGTGACAGTGCCTTTTTCTTCCTTTTCATTATTTTGACGAGCGCCTGGTTTCACCACGATGCCGCACATATTTATGTATACTTGTCGTGTTGCTCAGGCCTCAAGGCTGTTCGCTTTCTGTCAATGTCTCAAATTTCTGTCGGTGTTTACGGTTTATATACTTGTACTTGTCGCACATCGTACGTGCACTTTTCTCTGTTGTTACTCACAGACTGACTGACGGACGGGGGGCGCTCAAGGTCACTGAGTCGAAACGTGGCCTATTTCTTGATCTGGAGAATAGTAGTAATTATTTGTTTTGTCATCTTGAATTACGTTTGATAATGAAGGTTGTTTGTGGGGCTGGTGGGTGGAGGGTGGGGTTAAAAATGAGGAGGGATTGTGTGGTGGTAGGGTGAGATGGGTTGTGTGAGGTGGGTGC
>NW_004799442.1:0-1357 GCF_000002075.1 Aplysia californica | reverse complement strand
CTTTTTTTGTCCCCTTGAACCCTCCTTAAAAAAATAATTATAATAAAAAGTGCATAGATCTAGTTGACCTTTTACGCACATCCAGGGTCCTCAATCTCAGTGAGGCCATTATTCACCGAAGACGGTTTTAATAATAATAGATAGCATTTAATTTGTATAGCGCAAATCCTCGCTCAACAGCAAGATCTATGCACTTCACATTCCATACTATTACCCCAGCAGACCTAAAAGCATTCTGAAACAACCTCAACTTCCTGGGAAGCATACAGTGCTCGCAGCCTTTTATAGGCGCTAAAACACTAACACACTGACTAGATCTTTCGCTGCCTATGGCCGGGTACCCATTACCACCTGGGTGAAGTGAGGAAAATTCGTGTAAAGTGCCTTTAACGATTTCAACTTTAAAAACATTAGACATTTATGAATGAAGTGTGGAGAGTGGGGAGGGGACCCTTTTCTGTGAGTGGGGTTTAAGAAAAATAATACATGAGGGCGACCGAGAAAGACCTGGATAGATGGAGTCAGGGAAACACTAACAACTCACGGCATCCCCCTGACCCAAGCTCTCCGGCTGGTGGCAGAGAGACGTCTCTTTCTTCCCGCGACACCCAAAAAGGTATAAGCGGCGGATACAAGTAAAAGTAAAAGTAAAGTACAGTTACTGTAAACCCTGTCTGCTCAGATGAAAGGAAAAATTATTTATTGGGGAGACCAAGGCAAGAGTGCAGACGGGTGAGAGGGTTGTCGGTTGTTACAGGAAGCTGTCTAAGTTGGCCAGTGCTCAAGAGTACACAAGAGACACGGGGAATGGCTGACTACGTCATTACATTTTAATGGTCTCACCTCCTTTGGAAGGTTTGCCGAGTGTTTCTTTTCATTGGTTTTCTTTTCATTGTTTTTCTTTTAATTGTTTTGTTTTTTTTGTTCAATTGGTTGCTGGTTTTGAGGTTTGTTTGTTTTGTTTTTGTTTGTTTGCTTTTGTCTTTCTTTTAAAGTTTACTTAATCCTTATTATGGTCATATTTTCTCTACCTCTGTCGTATGTTTATCACACTCTTGTGACCCGCTATTTCTGGGGTGCCTTGATAGTCGAAGCAGACTTTGTGCTGTTGAAGCAGAGTAAGTCTGATTCCCTGTAAGGACTTCTCTGTTGACATCCTCCCTTTGGCGCTCATATTATGACCTTATGCAGTTGCGAGCGCCGTAAAACCTCTACTGAAACAAAGAGGTTTTACAAGAGAGTAAGGTATACAAAAAAGGAAGTAGGACAGATAAGGACGAAAGATGTTTGATAGAAAAGATGGAGAAACAACCCCACCAGCGAGAGCACCCGCCAACCACTCACAAGACGATTTTGT
>NW_004799441.1:13386-14282 GCF_000002075.1 Aplysia californica | reverse complement strand
AGTGTTTTTTCCAAAGACACAACGTCGGTCCGAGCTGAGGCTCGAACCCCCAACCCTCGATTCTCTTATAGAGTAAAAGATAAGTAGGCTACCGAGTAATATAGATGTTAAAGGTTTCTGCGTGCATTACACTTTTTCCGTTTGAAAATACTGAGAGCTCGTTTTCTTTCTTTCTTTCTTTCGTTCTTTCGTTCTTTCTTTCTTTCTTTCTTTCTTTCTTTCCCCCAAATTACGTCCAAAACTTAAACATCATTGAAAACAGTTTAGATACCTGTTGTCTCCCATTCAGTGAATCATTTGTACAGTCCTAATTAGGCCAATGGGAACAAAATGATAAATTCACTTATTTGTTTTACTGTGTTGGCCTATTCGATACCACCATCATCATCGATCAATACCACGAATAAAACCAGACGCAAGTTGCTGAACTCCGATTTCTCACATATTATCATCTCCCCAGCAGACATTTCACTGAACGACCCCGTCCACTCCTGTATCGTCTGGTATCGGGAAGATATTCATTAATTATCCCCAAACGTGCAGGCAGTTTGAGAAAAGTGCAAAATTTAGCTTGAATTTGAGTCAAGAGTAGTACATCGACACAATTATAATAACGGTCATATAGTGTCAGTAAAGAAAAAATACATGGACACAATAATGGTCATAACATAGTGCAGGAACAAAGCAAGACACACAGACAGAAACAACAGAGGGAAAGTAAAGAAGTAAGACCTACCAGTGGCACCCTCCAAACATCTACACGAAAGTACAGATTTCACGAAATAAACTTGTCAACTACAGGACGGAGTACTTTAAGATTGCAGACTTTAAAAGATGGAAGATGTAATTTATTAATTCTGACCCCCCCCCTACCTCCCTCACCCCTGTCCCTCTTT
>NW_004799441.1:9501-10692 GCF_000002075.1 Aplysia californica | reverse complement strand
TCTCTCTCTCTCTCTCCATCATTCTCTAATCTTTCTCCCCTTCAATCCCCATCACTCACAATCCCTCCCCGTCTCTCTCTCCCACCACACCTGTGTGCACAATCTATCAAGGCCTCTGCTCCAAGCTGCTAAATATACCACAAGTATGCATAAAACAACCGATGAACACTTGCAATATATTTTCCTTACTATATTAAGCATAAAACATAAACGATAAAGCATTCTATGATTCTGACCTTGCACACAGAGATAGTTTTGTTATACCTAATAAATGTTCACAGATTACTTTGACGGGGGGATAAAGTACTTTGAGTGGGTGGTTGGTGGGTGCTCTGGTGTGGTTTGTTCCTTCTTTCTTATTAAAAAATACATCGTCTTTATATCCCCTCCTTCTTTTTTGTGTTTGTTACTCTCTTGTAACACCTCTAATCTCCGGCACTTATATGACCTTATTGTGTTGCAAGTGGTGTAAAACTCTTATTAAAACAAAAACTACTTTGACTTCTGGGGTTTTCCCATCAGCCTTTTCCTGCTCAAATAATTCACATTTTTCTCTCTCTCTGGCATGTTCGTGGTGCGTTTCGTCTTCTCTTAACTTTAGTACAAGTTTCAGGGCGATTGTAACACAATTAGGTCACACCAGTGCAGAAGGTTAGAGGTCTTGTGTGTATGCGTGAGTGCACCTAACCTTTGTGACATCCACTGCCTTTGTAAACTACCAAGATAAATTTATTCCTGCGAGATGAATAAAGAGTATCATTGGTGTTGTATTACTTCTAGAGTGTACTATGCTAGGGAAAAAGGAGAAGAGATAAGGATGACAGATGTTCGACAGGGAAAATCTCTCTCTCTCTCTCTCTCTCTCTCTCTCTCTCTCTCTCTCTCTCTCTGTCTCTCTCTCTCTCTCCCCCACCCCCACTTACTGGGGATTCCTGTTCTCCATAAAAGTGCACCGAAATTTACGCAACGGAAGTTAGCGCTGCAGGTTTATGCTTCGCGGAGTCACAGGTTTATGCTTCGCGGAGTCACAGTCCGGCCTTGACGTGCGAGGTAATGAGGATATACAGCGGCAGTAACAGTTGGACACAGGGGCGTGAGGCTACGGTCAAAGGTGACTGGCTTTGTAAACATGGACACACGTGTTGCGTATCGAGGTGAATGTATGGTAGGGCAAAGTTAGGACTTGAGAGG
>NW_004799441.1:4535-5477 GCF_000002075.1 Aplysia californica | reverse complement strand
ATCTAGACCTAGTTTTTAGCATCTCTCAATATTTATTGCCCCATTCCAGTAGAGTGTTAATATAGTAGGCCAATGACTTTGAGCTTACACTAAAGCACCGATCATCCCTTTCATCGAAAGGGGGCCCAGCTAGTATTATACAAGTCCTTCGACAATATTTGGTATTCACTATTCACAATTCACAGACATGTTCTCTAACCACTCAGTCTCGCAATCATAAAGTACAAAGAATGTCAGTACTTAATGATTTTTAAATGTATATGTTATTTAACTACAGGTTGGAAGAAATGAGACGAAATTCCTTTTTTTTTTAAATAATAAAAATAAAAGAAATACCTCCCTGGCATTTGAATAGCTTTGCCATGCTTCGAATAGTTGTGAATAGTTGTGAATAGTTGTGAATAGTTGTGAATAGTTGCAAAAATCGTGAATGTTGAATAATGAAGTCAAATAATCACTGCTCCCGAAGTGAGCCCGCCAGGTACGGATCTGAGAGTGATACCCTTCTCAAGTTTCCTTCATTAGCTTCGAGTGTTCAAAATGTTTCGTAATCGCAAACAGTGATTTAGAGACAATGAGCCCGGGGTTTTGTTTTCCTTTTGTTTTTGTCAAAAACAGAAAGGTAACGCTGAGAGTCAGAAGGTCAAATAAAAGGTCAATCTCTTCACATGAGTCGCTTGAAGGAAAAACCAAACAAACAGGCCAAGACACATTAATCTTACAACAGATTACCGAACTTTTCACTTTTTTAAGATGGCCTTTTTTTTCAAATGTTAACTATGTTTGATTTTACAAAAGTATAGCTCACGAATAATTAACTGATTTCTCACTTGAGGCGGGACCTCCGAGTTTAACGTCCATCTTCGAAAGGACCGAGCCAATTGTGAAATTCGCGTAAAATGCCTTTCTTAAGGACACAACGTCGGACCGAGCTGAGGCTCG
>NW_004799441.1:3072-4408 GCF_000002075.1 Aplysia californica | reverse complement strand
GGGGTACTGAAACTGGACTTATCCTGTTTTTCACTTAGCTCTTTCATGTATTTAATGTTTATCTATGAACAGATTCATCTGGAAGCTGGTAGCAAATTTAAGCCCACTTTGATTCACTTTTGAAAAGTGATGCAAACTTGGGGCTAAAAGACGGTGTTCCTTCCTTGACGTCGTACAAGGTGGATGGGTCGTGTTCAAATCTCAAGGTCATTCGAGGTTTTTATCTGAAAAAAAACCCCACAGTTGTTTGTTTGCTTATTTTTGTCTGTTTCTTGTTTCGTCTTTCGTCTGTCGCGGGGTTAATGATTCTAAAAATACATCAAACAAAATCCTCAAAATGTTTACCCTATTCATCTGCAAAATTATGTACGTATTCAGAAAACGCCTATTAACCTAAAATGTAATTTTCCGCCAAGTTTTCTAATTTCCCGATGCTGTCACATATAGAGAGTAGAGAAGAAATTGTAGAAGTCACAATTGTCCAATTTCCTTCTTGTCTCTCTAGATCAATTGAACTTTTGTCATAGTGAGAATTTTACGGCACTTGCAACACAATTAGGTCAAATACGTGCCGAAGATTTGAGGTGTTACAACAATTGTTTGAACTATTCCATTTCGGTCCGTCATAATAGTTTTCAGTGAGATAGTTACCAACTGGGAGAGACGGCATGGCCTTATGCAACAAAGGCAGGAGTAAAGTTACCTACTTTTGTTGGAGGGGGGGGGGTTTGCTGGTTTTTGGTCTGTTTGTTTGTTTGTTTGTTTGTTTGTTTTTGTGACTGTGGCTGGTTGGCGGGTGATCTTCTGGGGTTTGTTCCTTCTTTTCTATCAACCAATCAATTCTGCTGTGAGAGAGATGTAAAAAACAAAACCACAGTCATAACTTTCCGAGACAAACTTCGATGAGAACAAATTGTTGTCTTAGACAGATGGACGTCTTAGACAGATGGACGTCTTAGACAGATGGACGTCTTAGACTGTTTGTTGGAAGCAAAGGTAGAAGTGGGAGATGGTCGTTTGTACAGGTGGCCATTGTCTTAGACTGTGGAGTTATGAAGCATGGGTCGAAGTGGGAGTTTTGTTATAAAGCAAAGTCAGGCATGGGAGATGGTCGTTTGTACAGGTAATGATTGTCTTGAACAGGTGGTTTACTCTAATCTCTCCCACAAATACAACTACTTGTTTGTGTATTATGAATACACGTCTATTTAGGTAGTTGGAAGGCGCCACTGGTAGGTCCTACTTCTTTACTTTACCTCTGTTGTTACTGTCTGTCTGTCTGTCTGTCTGTCTGTCTGTCTGTCTTACTTTCCCCCAGCACTAAATGACCATTATT
>NW_004799441.1:0-856 GCF_000002075.1 Aplysia californica | reverse complement strand
AAAACAAAAGAAGCAGCCTAAACATTAATTGTTCATCCACATTCCCTTAATAACCTTCCTCTTTTTATCGGTTGATCGTGATGGGTTTTTATTACGTTATTTTTGTTTTGTTTTGTTGTTTTCTCTTTTTGTTTACTAGCTTGCATTTCCAGCGAATGTTTCTAGATGTAAATAATATATCCCTCTATCCCCCCAGACAAACACACATTTCTTCTGTCTGGCCGCGGGTTGAATAATGCACGACATAATGGTTCTTTTGTCTGCAGCGTGTCCTGACTGCGCATGCGTGCGTGAAGATTCCTCCAGTTGTTTATGAGAGATTACGAGATATGCAAATTAATCACGTTTTTATGCAGCAAGATTTTTCCCGTCTGTGCGGGTATTCAGAACAAAAGGTTATGATCAAATCATTAATATTGATGATTATAATAATTAATGATATCATTACTAGCTGTAGTAGTAGTAGTAGTAGTAGTAGTAGTATGTGGATTTTTGTTATGCAAAACCTTTTTATTGCTATGCAATTTTACTCATTTATTTAAATTGTCCGTATACGTTAAAAAATTATCGCTTATTGAAGCTACATGTAGCCATCAACGACAGGTAGCTGCAACAGGTAGCAACAGCAAACAAACAACAACAACATGTAACAAATACATGTGACAACTATATATTACTTAAAGATGTTAGCAACAGCGTGTAACAGCCACATGTAACAGCAATATAATATGTAACAACATCACGTGGCTACAACATAAAACTATAACATCTAATAACAACATGTAACAATATTATGTAACATTAAGACGCATTATAAAATCGAAGACAAGCGAGGCAGGGGTAGACCCAGAACAAC
>NW_004799440.1:11445-14620 GCF_000002075.1 Aplysia californica | reverse complement strand
GAGAGAGAGAGAGAGAGAGAGACAGACAGACAGACAGACAGACAGACAGACAGACAGACAGACAGACAGACAGACAGACAGACAGAGACAGAGACAGAGAGAGAGAGAGAGAGAGAGAGAGAGAGAAAGAGAGAGGGAGAGAGAGAGTCACTACAACTGGTGTCCACACAACATTTCCTTAAATCTTGACATCACTCCATTGGCTATATAATATATTATATTAGTATCAGGACAATAATCCTAGATGACCCAGAGGGTTCGAGAGTACTTGAAACCTGGCCACAGGTCGAAGGTCGCACAAATAGGTCAAGGATACATGAGTGCGTTCACACAAGCACGAGAGTTCTCCTTTTCCGGACCCTCAGCCTCAAGCGATGATCCTTGAGGACTTTTTGGGGGGGAGGGGACAAGTGTTTTACGGCGCTCGCAACTGCGTAAGGCCATATTATGAGCGCGCGGGACATATTAAACATTTTCAGTTGGTAGGAAATTTTGAATTTTGCCTGGGTGGTGGCCGAAGTCAACTCTTATCGATTTTAGACCACCAAAGGATGTTTAACGTGCGCAACTTACACACGAAACCTCCGAGATTTTTCACCCTTGTCCGAGAAGGCTAGGTGTAGATCTTCCCTACCAGAATATCAGGGGTGTGGCTGAAAGACAGCAGTAATGAGGAGCCCAGGAGTAACAGTAGAAAGGCTTCAGAAAGTCAGGAGCCCAGAGGAAGGGGCAAAGGAGGTGAGGGGGTTGGGGGCAGAAAGTGGGGACGAAAGCAGACGACAGAGCATTGCTAGAGAGCAGGAAAGGAGGTGAAAAGAGACAATTTTAGAGAAGAAAATGAGTCACCCCGTTCTGTATCTATCTCATTGAACTGCTCTCCTCCCCCCACCCCCAACCCCACCCTTGTGTAGACTTGTTCGGTCCCAGGGGATGTTTTGTGTCACAAAGCGTCTCTTTTCCCGCATTCTAACGCTCTGAACAAGTCGGTAAAGCGTCTCTGTTCTCATAATCTAACTCTTTGAACAAGTCAATTGAATGCAATAGAATGTCCCGTAGATGGCTTTGACTCTGTAAAAGTCATGGTGCAGGCTACAACACAAGAGAGTGTTGGAGTATTGTCCGATTAATTAGACCCCAGCTTGAAAGTTGGTAGGTGGTGAATACTCACTTTACAGGGTACTTATTGTTGAGCGAGGTTTTTCACTTTGTCGATGCATTACTACATCAGAAGAGCGGGTGGTTAGAGGGCGCCATGCACTGATTGATCCTAGTTCTTTATTTTCCCCGCTGTTATTTCTGTCTGTCTGTGTGTCTGTCTGTGTGTCTGTCTGTGTGTCTGTCTGTCTGTCTTACCTTTTCCCAACACCAGATAACCGTTATTGGGTCGATTTGCTTCTCTTTACTCAAACAAACAAAGAAACAAACGAACATCAGATTTTAGTCTAAAGGATCTATTTGGTGATACGTGTATTTAGCTATAATATTATGCACGTCGTAAGGAAAGAGTTAGAATTATGACAGTGGTTAAGAAGAGTATACTAACCACTAACCGACCATCAATGATTTATTTATAGAGGCACCAGCCATAGTAGTATACTACTAGATGGCAAAGACGCTATTTACAGGGTACTTTATTGGGTAAAGGTTTGAAGTATGTCCATGCGTTGTGTCAGAAAAGTAGTCATATTTGTCTGACAACATTTAATGCTATACATTGTTGTATTTAGAAACATTCTCCGTGGTATCGTTAAAAAAAAGTTCATATTGGAATTGTGACTAAAGATAGTACACACTACAGGATAATGGTTCACTTTTTTAAAAAGTGTACCTTGTAAAGTGCGTTCGCCTCCCCATATAAAAGCTGGAGTATATAGCATTTATTTTCTCCAGCCTCATGTTCGTTCAGGTGTAAATCACACCTGGTTCACCAATGACAGTTTGCACCTGATGTAATCTTGTTATCGATTCTGCAGAGCTTTCCAGCCTTTGGGTTTCGAAAAAAACAAATCAAGCAAATACAAAGTGAGCTGTTGTTGTTGTTTTTTTGCGTCCCGTTGAGATAGTAACAACTTTGTTAAAAACTTCACTGGAAATAACAAAGGTCGTTTTTCATTACTTCTCCATTAATCGATCGTTTGAAGTCGTATAGCGTCACGGCACGCGTTTCGACTTCGATTCTTTGCTTTGTGTGCACATCATAGAAATAAAAACAGGAAGATAGATGAGGGGGGCAAGGTCGAAGCGTCCAACGTCGTGTGTAATCTCAACTACAGAGGGGAGATAAAAACATTGTTATGTGTGGCATCGTGGGGAAATCATGCGGGCGCTCGTCAAAATAATATCAAACAAACCAACATTTTTTCCGCGGCAATGTTCATCTATTTTTATTTCTTTTTGGTTCAACACCGTTTATTTTATGTCCATTAAAAAATACATTTGTGTGGATATATCACCCCCCAAAAAAATATTATTTTTTTTTACGAACAAAGCAACCAACCAAACAAACAACCAGCCAATCAACCAATCAAAATAGCTACAGAACAGCATAACGGGAATAAAAGGCACGAAAAATTGTAAATTTGCAGCTTCCAAAGACACTAAATCTCAAGCTTTTGAACTCAGTAAACGTCTGCGACTATAGACCTACTATCTTCTAATAAGGCGACCTCCACCCCCTTCAATAGCAAAGTATCTCGGCCTCTATTCCAGATAGATGGGTATTTAAAAAAAATGAAAAGCAAGAAAAATACACAAGCTGTAACAGGATACTAATCTCCATATTATGCACCAAAATTGACGAGCGCCTGATTCCACCGCGCGTGACACATATTATTATTGCAATATTAATAATCACACTCAGCATAGACTCGAAACTGTTAAAAAATCCTTTTGCAAAAAGTGGTAAAACGAGAGAATGACTTTCCAGCACCGACAATCCCCCCCTCCCCCCCCCTCAAATCCTTGCCTCCACCCCGCCCCATCCAGCTCCCACGCCCCTACGTTTTCACAGAAGATTTTTAATATAGGGTATTGCTCTACCACACTAAGTGTACAATTCTGTGCGCCCTACTTACTACCAGCAGTGCTCTAGATATCTAGTTCTTATGTAATTTAAGGTATCGAATTAAAAAAAGGGAGGGGGGTGGACAAGTGGTCCAAAATTAATAAACAGGGA
>NW_004799440.1:6000-7941 GCF_000002075.1 Aplysia californica | reverse complement strand
CTTGTGTGTGTGTGTGTATGTGTGTGTGTATGTGTGTATGTATGTGTGTGTATGCGTGTGCGTGTGTGTGTGTGCGTGCGCGCGTGTGTGTGTGTGTGTGTGTGTGTGTGTGTGTGTGTGTGTGTGTGTGTGCGCGCGCACACATAATGACGTGTACTTTTGGACGTATCTCGCTTTGTGACACTGGCCTCGGGTTCTGCCTGCTGTGACTCAGCAGCTTGCGGGTGGAGAATGTAGGACGATTATTAACCCTATCCGTACGCCCTGGGGTCATTTTGTACCCCCGGGTTTGCATTCTTCATATTTTATAATACTTCTAGATCTAGTACGGGGATCTCTTTGAAACTTTCAGTATTTCTCGAACAATCATTTTGACAGACTACTCTGCAAAGCGTACGGATCGGATTATCGAGTAAATTCCTCTTTGGAAAGTGGTGGCACAAAGTTCCCCACGTCGTGTGGATACGATAGTAAAACACGACGTACGGATAGGGTTAAGCAAGCCGAGACAGAAGCGGAGACAGATCTATAGAACTATCCGTAGTTAATATACTGCGCCGCAGAAAGGTCACGCAAATAAGACGTGACATTTTTTGGTGTTACAATTCCTCACCTTCCGTCCCAGGAAATATTTTTTTTCTTTTTAGATAAGATATTCCTTAAAATTCACACACACACACACACACACACACACACACACACACACACACACACACAGAGAGAGAGAGAGAGAGAGAGAGAGAGAGAGAGAGAGAGAGAGACCTGGATACCTGTGAGTGACTCAGAGATTGACGTGTAATAATGACCCTCCATCTTTCACGATCTCAAGCTGCCGTTGTACATTATTCTGTCATATCCAGGCCAGTCCATGTTCTTATGTTGTCCATCCATGAAATCCAAGTTATTCTTTACCTTCCTGTGGCTCTCCTCAACTCTCCTGCCTCACATCTTTCCTTCAAGCACCTCTTTTACAATGGTCTCGTATCGTTTTAAGTGGCCACAGTGTTGTATTTTTCTACATTTTATTTTGTTCTGCAGGGTTTGCCTTGTGTGTAAAATCTGATACACCTCATTGTTCGTCTATTTTTTCCCCATCTTATTCTGGCCATTCTACGGTAGCACCGCATCTCAAACGTATTTATTTTGTTTTCTTCTTTCCTTGTCAAAGTCCCGGTCTCTGCCAGGAAAATGGGGAAGATGTAACAGTCCAGCACTTTCTTTCTTAGATAAATAGCTCTACTTTGATTCTATTCTTATTATTTATTATTGAGGAGGGATTGAGGGAGTTTGATTGCTTTTATTGAAAGTTTACGCCTAGCTTAATTATATTACTGTACGCTCTATCGGTAGATGATACCTCCTCCCTCAAATTGACCCCAATTAGGCCATGACCCTATGGGATCTCTAAAAAGCTTTAACAGCCAAAGTATATATACCCTGCAAAAATGACTTTTTTTCCATTCCACCCCTCCCCTCTCGTCCATCCTTCACCCCCACCCCTGCTAATGTTATTGTGATACTGTTCAAGACGCCCACCTGTCTAAATGGTGCGCGCCTTTTGCAGAGCTCGGAAACCAACTGAACGGAATGTAGTTTATTGCGTGACTTTCATCGGAAAGATAGCGCTGCGAATACTCCTCTACAACTTTGTTTTTCTGTCAATTTACGCCCCACACGCCCCGTAACGGACAGTTACGGAAACAGACGAAAAAAAAAATGTTATCGCTTGCGCCATTTTTTGTGTGTGTGTGTTGTTTGTCGGTAAAGGGAGGTCATTTTTCGTTCTAGAAGTCAACGCTCCCAAACACAGAATGCACATTTTGATAAGACGGAGAAAGAGCGTGCGTGGGTGTTTGTTTGTTTATTTGTGTGTGTGTGTTTGTGTGTTTGTGTGTGTGTGTGTGTGTGTGTGTGTGTGTGTGTGTGTGTGTGTGCGTGCGT
>NW_004799440.1:4617-5831 GCF_000002075.1 Aplysia californica | reverse complement strand
TGTGTGTGTGTGTGTGTGTGTGTGTGTGTGTGTGTGTGTGTGTGTGTGTGTTTTCGTCCTTTCTTTTTTACTTTTCGAGTTATTTGCCAGCTCCTGTGGATTTACAATTAATTACTAGCAGAATAGACTTTGTTGAAGCTTATAGGCCCCCAAAGTTTCATGTCAGTGGAAGAAATTGTGGCAGGGTCTCTGGTGTGGTTTGCTTCTTCTACCCTATCAAACAACTATCATCCTCACCTCTCCTCCTTCTTTTTTTGTGTTTGTTACTCTCTTTTTTTTTTTGTAGAGGCTTTACAGCGCTCGCAACTGCATACGGTCATATGAGCGCCAACAGGTGGATGTCAACAGAGAAGTTCTTACAGGGAATGCAGGCTTACTCTGCTCACCTCTCTAGCTTCAACAGCACAAAGTCTGCTTCGACTCTAGGGCTCTCCGGAATTATCGGATCACAAGAATGTGACAAACATACAAAAGAAGTAGAGGAAAAATGACGGATTTGGAAAGAAAAAGCAACAATTCCCTGTTGCAGTTCAAGTACAGTTATGAGCATGACATTGATGAATCAGCCCATTTACAAAATACTGTGCATAAGAACATGTTAATGTCCGCCTTTTGAGAATGGCCTGAAGACACTTCAGTCAGTATAGCACCACCCGGGGGGTTGTTACTCTTTTGTAACACCTCTAATCTTCGGCACTTATATAACCTGTGGTGTAGATTCTGTAAATCTCTTACTGAGACGAAACAAAAAAATCTTCTTTGTGTGGTCTGTGGGCGAGCAGCCTGACGGGTAGATACATTTTCTGACGTAATTTCCCCCTCGCAAAACGTGGGTGGTTTGTGTGCCCGCCCTAAGACAACTACTTTTGTTCCTCGACAGTGAGTCTTCGACTTAGACAACAATAAACATGTGTATATAATATATTCATATAATACATATATACGATCAGGAAACGACAAATGCAGTTTTGGGGACACCTGAATAGACATAAGAAGGGTCTTGAACATCTGGCAAAATTGAGGGCAAGCGAGGCAGGGGTAGGCCCAGAAAAACGTACTTAGGGACCTGAAACAAATGGATAACAGGGAAAGATCAGGAAAACGTAGCTTTTTTGAGAATATCCGAGCAAAGGAAAGAATGGAAAACCATGATCGCCGATGTCTGTCGCAGATCTGGCACCGGATGATGATGATGATGATGATGATGATATATA
>NW_004799440.1:0-2694 GCF_000002075.1 Aplysia californica | reverse complement strand
CGTAGGCTTACAATCACATGAATACGGTAATATAAATGAGCAGCAATATAAACAATAATAATCTTAAGCTAGATACACATTCAATGTTATTCTGATGCATGTTCTAAGGTCGTAAGTATACTTATACAAGATGGTTAAGATGGAAGCATTTTGATGGATGATGGTAAAAATGACCTTCTATATCTTTCTTTGATACCGATCAGAAGCCTAGGTCTTTTACTTCTGACTGATGTTTTTATTCGAGTGAACAAGGAGTGTTTGTTGTCTAAAAAGATGGAATTAATTTTTTTTAAATGCAAGCTGTTATGTACAATTCATCCAAGTAGGGGAATGTACTAGGGCTGTCCCACGGAAAACCGGAAAAGGTCCATAAAAGCAACAATCTTTGTCCTATTATAATAAAAATGTAACACAAAATACAACGTGCTTTATTTCTCAATGTAATCTCCATACCGCTGGGTGCATTTTCCCATCGCTGGATTAGGGAGAAGATTCTCTCCCTGAAGAATTTTTCGTCAAGGGATTTCAACCAATCTTTCACGGCTTCCACGAGGTCTTTGTCGTCGGTGAATCCCTGTCCAGAAATATGGCGTTCCTTTTGTCTAAAAAGGTGATAATCTGACGGGGCCAAGTCAGGACTGTGAGGTGGGTGTGGCAGAACTTCCCTGCCGAACCTCTGGATCCTGTCTTTTGTCGCGTTTGCGGTGTGTGACGTTGCGTTGTCATGGAGCAAACTGACCCAGCTGGACAACCCGCCTGGTTCTTTTTCGGTGCACAACCTCTCTCAACTTATCAAGAGTCTGGCAGTGTCTGTTAGCATTAACAGTTAGTCCTGGTTCCAGAATGTCAAGAAGCAGAACACCCATAGCATCCCAAAAAACCGTGGCCATGAGTTTCTTCACCGATGGCTGAGCTTTTTCGGGGGAGGTGAAGAAGTGTGCTAAGAGACCATTGAATCCATCTTCGTCCCAGAGGTCATGTGGTGTATCCAAGTCTCATCACCTGTAATAATGCTTCTCAGAAATGCTTCATCGTATTGTTGGAGGTCTCTAGATGCGTCCATGACTCCCGTGACAGCTTGGCAACAACGATTCAACAAATTCTGAGACACTTCAACACGTTGCGTCTTGTGGTCAGCTGTCAGCTCTTTTGGGACCCATCGAGCAGAGACCTTTCGATAGTGCAGCTCATCAAACACTATCCTATGGACAGTCGATTCTGAAATGTTTAACGACTCGGAAATTTCGCGAATTTTTAGACACGTGTCTGTTTGAATGAGTTCGTTAACGCGACTCTTGTTGTCCTGTCTTGGCAGAAAAAAAAGGTCCTGGGTGAACTTTGTCATTGACATCGTATGCCCGGCTTTGAACTTACTACACCACTCATACACCTGTGACTTTGCCATTACTTTCCCCCCGTAAACTGACTTTATTTCAATGTGTATTTCTATAGGTTTGACCCTTTTTGCTTTCAGAAACCGAATGACAGACCTCATTTCTACCCTTGACCAATTTTCCAAGGGGGTAGCCATCTTTGGAGAACTGCTGTGTTCGTTTGGTTTGTGCGATGCTCGTGGTGTTCAATCGGGAAATTCCTAAATGATTGTTTTACAAGTGTGCGTATACTGAATGTGAAAATATTGAATATTTTTCTAATTACAGCCAAATTTCGGTTTTCCGTGGGACAGCCCTCGTAGATGTTGAAATTTTACATGCTTTCCGTATTAGTCGATTTGATTTTTCTGTGTCTGTTGTCTTGTGTTCCCGGCCCATGCTGTTAGACGAAAATTGATCATACTTTCTATGGTCGAATGGTAGAATATGGACATGTTTTATCAACTTAAGTATGCTTTAGCTTCCTTAGTGAAAATAGTCTTTTGTTCACTTTTTTATGCTGGAGAGAAGTGTGGACACGCCAGTTGAGTTTGTTGTCTATTACAACACCCAAATACTTATAGTCGGACACCTCGATGTCTTCACATTTAATTTCGAGTGGCTACAGGGGCAGTTTCTCTATTCTAAAATCAACAAGTTCTTTTTTTTCACATTTAAAAGCAGCTTATGATTTTCACACCATTCAGAAAAGATAAGCACAACATTTCGGTAAGCGTTTTCGTTATGGTCAGCCTGAATTAGCCCAGTTATGGTTGAATCATCTGCAAATTTTATCAACTTGATGTTACTGCTGTTTATTTGGCAATCGTTCGTTTTTAGTATGAATAAAACTGGTGACAAAACACATCCTTGAGGGGCCCCTGTATTTGTGGTGATGGATGTCGATGGAGAATGTTTCAATTTTACATACTGGACTCCGTTGGTAAGAAAATTGCCTATCCTTGATATTAAATTAACATTAACACCTATAATAATAGCTCTTCATTTGCTTCTCTCTTGGGCTATCGTCTCCAACTCGTGACCCGCCGTATCCTATTTCGTTCAGGTCCGCGTCCAAGCCCTTCAGACAGCACATTTAGGCCTTTCTCTCTTTCTCTTTCGGGAGCTTATTGGCTACTTGAACCAGCAATTATGAGATTGCCGGTTTAGGGGTTCGAGCTTTAGCTCGATCCGACGTTGTGTCCTTGGGGGAAGGCGTTCAACTCAAATTTCCTATTTGGCGCTACCCTTTCGGAGATGGACATTAAACTACATGATACGTAAATACTTACGTACGAAGTAACAGGGAAAGGGGGGGGGG
>NW_004799439.1:13664-14679 GCF_000002075.1 Aplysia californica | reverse complement strand
ATACGAGTCATACAACCTGGTGTACTAGTTGAACTCTAGACTTTTCTGCTTAGGTGCATTAGTAAGTAAATTGAAAAGCTTAGCTACTAAGATACGAAGAGCATATTCAGATCAGCTGCACATCATGAATATTCTCTGGTGGAAACGGCCAAGCTAAATACGCAATCCAGAACAAAAAATGGGGGCCTCCCCACTAAGAGAACAGAATAGAGAGAACATGACTTTGCCGTATACATTATACGGCCCATGTTGCCACGTGTGCATATGCACGGAAATTTCTGCTCTTAAAACTACTTTAAGTACGAGCGTAGAGAACTTTACATAAAGTCACTTTTCAAACAAAGGATACAAAATGCCTTACGGTAAAAAACGACAAAAGGGTTATGTTATTGATTGTAAATATTTACGGTCCCAGCAACAAAACACAGATCGTTTAGCAAGGTTATTTCGACCTCGCCTGTAAGGCCAACCCTAACTATGCAGTAATAGTTTTCTAGCGGATAGAGACCTCGTTACTCAATATTATGGTACCTGTCCCAAAAAGTAATCGAACTTCGTGTTAACCCTGAAAAACAAATGGACTGACCACTACACCCCGGTAGTCAGTGGAAGGGTAAAAAGAAGAGAAGAACAGAAATGCTATAAATGAGGATAATAATGTATCGGTGCGAAACTCTTCTATGTTAGAGGGCACTTTATGTAGTCGATAAAACTTGTAATGCAAAGCATGCTTTAAAGAGAAGTTGACACTATAGAGAGGAATATAACACATTAAAGGCAAGGGATATTGCAAAGTTATAGAGCAGAAAGAATGCTTTAAATGCTGCTTTGTTCCGTGGTTTTTTTCTCCATAAGTTCATGTTAGCATGACACAATATACAAAGCTGTACTAATCATGCTAATCATACAATGATTGAAGGAAACAATAAGCCAATAAACTCATCACAGCAGAGCATACATCGGCAGGTCAACTAAGTGCAACTCCCCGGGGAAGAAAGAGGTCAGTTTGGGGGGG
>NW_004799439.1:11342-12782 GCF_000002075.1 Aplysia californica | reverse complement strand
ATTTTCTGGCAATTATGCTGTGCTTTACATCCAGTCCAGGTCTAAACAACAACAACAACAATGACAACAACAATAGCAACAATAATAACAACAACAACAACAACAACAATCTCTGCTGATAGACTGTGTTGTAACAGACTGTTTGTGTGTAGCTGGACAATGTTTGTGTATAGCCAGACAATATGTGTGTATAGCTGGACAATGTTTGTGTATAGCCAGACAATATGTGTGTATAGCTAGATAATGTTTGTGTATATTGGGGTAATATGCAATGTTTGTGTATAGCCGGAAAATATTTGTGTATAGCTGGAAAATATTTGTGTATTGCTGGACAATGTGTATTGCCGGACTATGTTTGTGTATAGCGTGTCTCTTTCTCTCTCTCTCTGTCTATCTCTGTCTGTCTGTCTCTCTCTCTCTCTCTCTCTGTTTATCTTTCTGTCTCTGTCTCTCTGTCTCTTTGTCTCTCTCTCTCTCTCTCTTTCTCTCTCTCTTTCTCTCTCTCTTTCTCTCTCTCTCTATCTGGAATGAGGCAGGAGACATCATGCACACTGTAAATTGTGGTTCTTATTTGTGGTTTATGTGAAATATGCAAATTTGTGTTTGTGGTATGTGTGAAATATGCAAATTTGTGTTTGTGGTTTGTGTGAAATATGCAAAAATTCGTGTTTGTGGTTTGTTTGAAATATGCAAATTTGTGTTTGTGGTTTTTGTGAAATATGCAAATTTGTGTTTGTGGTTTGTGTGAAATATGCAAATTTGTGTTTGTGGTTTTTGTGAAATATGCAAATTCGTGTTTGTGGTTTGTGTGAAATATGCAAATTCGTGTTTGTCGTTTGTGTGTTATGATGGGAATGTGGCGCAGCATTGCCACTGGTCTGACGCTGGTCTGATGTTGGTCTGGTTCTGGTCTGATGTTGTTTGGTCTGACGCTGGTCTGGTGCTGGTTTGGTGCTGGTCTGACATTGGTTTGGTGCTGTCTGATGTAGTTCTGATGTCGGTCTGGTGCTGTCTGATGTTGGTCTGATGTCGGTCTGGTGCTGTCTGATGTTGGTCTGATGTTGGTCTGGTGCTGTCTGATGTTGGTCTAATGTCGGTCTGGTGCTGTCTGATGTTGGTCTGGTGCTGTCTGATGTTGGTCTGGTGCTGTCTGATGTCGGTCTGATGTCTGTCTGATGTTGGTCTGATGTCGGTCTGGTGCTGTCTGGTGTCGGTCTGATGTCAGTCTGGTGCGGTCTGGTGCTGTCTGATGTTTGTCTGGTGCTGTCTGATGTTGGTCTGGTGCTGTCTGATGTCGGTCTGATGTCTGTCTGATGTTGGTCTGATGTCGGTCTGGTGCTGTCTGGTGTCGGTCTGATGTCAGTCTGGTGCGGTCTGGTGCTGTCTGATGTTTGTCTGGTGCTGTCTGATGTTGGTCTGGTGCTGTCTGATGTCGGTCTG
>NW_004799439.1:7709-9145 GCF_000002075.1 Aplysia californica | reverse complement strand
TTAAAAAATAGTTTTTAAAAAACTAATTAAAAAAAAAATAACACTAGTTCTAGAGGTAGTAGTAAATAATGATTAGTAATGAAAATATCAATAAAAGTTGGTTATGTAATTTAGAAATTTAATATTGAAAATATTGATAAATATTGACAGTGTATGTTACGGTAACAATAACAATAATAATAATAATAACTATGATAATAAAAATAATGATATCAATAATAATGATAACAATAATAATAATTACATTTTTTGTAATAATATCAATAAAATCCACTATCATGTTTTTCCCCTCCGTATATTCCAACATACATCGAAGGATATACGTGTCAGAACCTTAGTTTGTCGTCACTTTCGTTCGTGGGATTTTAGATTCTGTTGGTCATCCAACCTTTGGACCTGTATACAAAGACCTAGGCTACGAAGATTAAACAGAGTGACTTAATTGTTAAAAATCGGGTTTTCTTCATTGAACCTTTGACAGAGGAAAGAGAACGAGCCACAGTACAAGGGCCAAGACTCGAAGAAGAAAATACGCTTTGATTATAACTGTTATCTCCCTTGATTCTCTAAGCCGACCGACCGACTGTTTTCTTTTCCTTTCCTCATATCTCTCTCTCTCTCTCTTTTTTTTTGGGGGGGGGTCTATGTTCGCGCCAAAATGTTTCCCAAGGGGGGGAAACTGTTGCGACAAAGACGTCGCTGGTCGTCTGCTTGTCGAGATCTCCCGGACTCCCAGCGGGCGTGAGGGGAGCGCCGGGGCGCGGGAAAAGTTGGGCTGAGATACGACTTGCTTTCTCATAACCGGATAATACTTTACCAATTCCTATTTAACCGGTTCAAGAAGTTGAAATATAATGTTGAGTTGGCGGTTCGCATGTCTTGGTTCTAATAATTATATCAACGAGAAAGGAAGGATGGGGGAGAGAGGGAGGGGAGAAAGAGAAAGGAGAAAGTGGGAGGAAAAAGAGAAAGGATCGGTGCGACGGTGGAGGGAAAGGAGAAATTATTATGAAAGAGAGGAGGGAGGAGAGAAGAAAGTGAAAGGGTAGAGGAAGATGAGAGAGGGAGGGGAGAAAGGGTGAAGAGAGAGGGAGAGGAGAGGAGAGGAGAGAGCGGAGAGAGAGAGAGGAGAGGGAGAGAGATTGAGTGCAGTATCTCGGTCTTTCTTCTGGGATGTTGTATCCCTTCCTGGTGTGGTTGCACGACCTTGACAAGCAGGGTCGGAAGCCCGCCTCCTAAATGATCTGAATTGTGTGGACGGGGGCGTAAACACAGCTAGATCTCCAATTCAAACACTGCTAGATCTCCAATTCAAACACAGCTAGATCTCCAATTCAAACACAGCTAGATCTCCAATTCAAACACAGCTAGATCTCCAATTCAAACACTGCTAGATCTCCAATTCAAACACAGCTAGATCTCCAATTCAAACACAG
>NW_004799439.1:2659-3711 GCF_000002075.1 Aplysia californica | reverse complement strand
AAAGAACAAATTTGCTCTAAGAGATATACACAAATCAATAAAGGCGTATTTTGCTTCTAAATGAATCTTGCATGTATGAAATATATGTTGAAAACTTATTGATATTAGCAATGATGACAAGTATTACTTGTACATAAACAATGATGACACAATGACACAATGTATTGGAAAAAGGCATATCATGCCAACAAAGAACAAATGTGTATTTTTGAGTTAGACAGATAAACAAGGACATGTTTGTTTATTTGTTTGAGTAAAGAGACGCATGATGTAATGTTTGCTTTTAGGACAGTGTAATTTCTCGTACGTCGGTCAGTCTTGTACGGCTGCATGACGATATCCCAAACGTCATCACTGAGCACAAAAGCCAAATCTATAATGACAGAAATGACCCGTCTCTCGAAGTTTGTTCACACATCACACTCTTGTTCTAGGAATCCAGTGTAAACACCACAATTTCACTAAAATATTCAACAGAGTAGCCTAAAAACAGGCAAAACAGTCCAGTACGTCACATTCAACGCAAGATTTTTGTACGTCACCGCACGCTGACGGCAATGACTACTTTCCTTTTTCTTTTTCCGCCGTTGCTTCGGCTGTTCCTGGGAAGTGGATAAGGGGAAGTCACTCAAGAAAACAATTATATCCGTGCACTGTTGATGACCCGTTCAAAACAAAAGTGTGGTGAAATTCGAACTTCCAATACGTCGCAAAGTGACGGCGATCACGGCGAATGTTCAACAGCCTACCAAAATCGTAGATCTAGAAACCCGATGTTCCTTTTGCACATCGCGGCTTTTGAAGTATTGAATAAACGACGAAAGCAAAAAGATTTATCTAGCTATTGTGATTCTACTGAAAAATTATGGTGTTTTCTGAAACACCTAGTCCGTGACGACACGACTGACGCACAAGAGATTCGAATTATTCGTTTATTTGCAAACAAATAAACCGATTTCTTGAGCAAGTGAACCTTTCTCGATGACAAATAGCATAGGATCAAATCACACTTTAAGAAAAAACACCCAGAAATACTAAATTTTGGACATTCT
>NW_004799439.1:0-1170 GCF_000002075.1 Aplysia californica | reverse complement strand
GTCAAGTAGTGGTAGATGTATGTAACCACCTAAGGTCAAGTAGTGGTAGATGTATGTAACCACCTATGGTCAAGTAGTGGTAGATGTAACCACACGTGCTTGGCTATGTCAACGAGAGGGGAACATTTGATGTAAATTGGTGGTATGTTCCAAAATGACGACAAAAATTTTTCCACAATAATGATGACTATGTGTCATCGTGGTTATGTTTGAAAGATGTTTGGTATTTTGCAGAGAGTCATAGTAAAATGTGAATTAAGTGGCATTTTTTTCACCATTAGCATGCATTATGAGTCAAACTGAATCTCCAGAATCTGTGTTTGCTAAAATTTCCCTAAAATGAATAAAAAATATGAAAATGGAAAGTTTTTCGTTTCTTACGGACACAACTATGATGACACAAATGCGAACACAAAGACATTCAGAATTTCTTTTTTCTGTGATTTTATATGCTCTTCTTGCTTATGTTTGAAAATTCAAGCAATGAGAAAACTTCCAATAATTTTATGTTCCGTAAATTACTTTTCAGGGTATTTTTTTATGAAGTGTCATCATGGTTATGTTCAAAAGATATGAGACATTTTGCAGAGATTCATAGTGAAATGTGAATAAAGTGACATTCTTTCATCTTAACATTTTTGTGAGTCAATATGAAAACAAAAAGTTTTTCATTTCTTTCAGACAAAACTATGATGACCCAAATGTCAATCAACGGCATTCAGAATTTCTTGTTTCTCTGATCCTCACCATTGTATAGGCTGTTCATGCTTACGTTGGGAAATTAAAGCAATAAGATAACTGTTACAATAATTTTGTATCTTGTACAAACTCTACAAAAATGTGTCATCATAGTTTTTTCTGAAAGAATTTGACTTGACGTCTTTACCTAACGCCATCATGCCGTCTGTAGGTCTGTAAATACATGGTTTTGTAGGAGGAGATACAGGAATAGAAACATTCAAGGAAACCCAAAATATTAAAACCTTTGTCATCAACCCTCTGTGCTACATTTTATTGATTAATTTTTTTTTATAGTAGAGGGTTTTACGGCGCTCGTAACTGCATAAGGTCATATGAGCACCAAGGGGTGGGTGTCAACAGAGAAGTCCTTACAGGGAATCAGACTTACTCTGCTCACCTCTCTAGCTTCAACAGCACAAAGTCTGCTTC
>NW_004799438.1:13046-15174 GCF_000002075.1 Aplysia californica | reverse complement strand
CAGAGAGAGAGAGAGAGACAGAGAGACAGAGAGAGAGAGAGAGAGAGAGAGAGAGAGAGAGAGAGTGCATAACGCGATAGGTCCTAATTATGGACTTCCGGTTCAATTTTGATGAAGCAAAGCAGGAGACTACTTTATGCAGTGCATAGTAGCCAACGCCACGATCCGATCCGAACATATTCGATCCCATCATTCAGATAAGGTCATGTCAATCTGACCAATGGGCATGCTCTCTAAATCGCCCGGAGGCCTCCACATTCGTTTCCGCCCAACAACAATCGCCTCTAGCCGGCCATCTGTAAAAGAAGGAAGGATTAAGACTAACTGCTCTTTTGTACACCAAATAAAAGAACCGGGTGGAGCCGGCCCCTTATTTGGGTAAGTTCCTTATCTAGAGTGGGTCCACAGGTAGAAATTAATGGGGGAGTCAATTTAGGTAAGAAAGAGACGGGGAAAGTAATAAAGCAGCTGAGGGTAAATTTTGAAAATAATTACATGTACTGATTTTTTTCCCTCTCGAAAAAGCGTTCTTTTGGAAAGACAATGGTCTGGATTTTGCGCATACAGGAAATGAGATAATTAGATCTGACAATATTGTTATTAAATATAGACCTAATTCTTTAGAGACTACTACTTGCACTGGCACACAGGTGCGTTTGGGTGTTAAGGTGTATGTATCTTCTTCTTCTTCTTCTTCTTCTTCTTCTTCTTCTTCTTCTTCTTCTTCTTCTTCTTCTTCTTCTTCTTCGTCGTCGTCGTCGTTGTCTCAGTTGCGATTTTTCTCTTCCTCTGTTCATGACGTTTATCTTCTATGACTGAACTTCACGTCACGTCTCGGATATATCACCTGTTTCTGCTTCAGCAGACATGCACTTTTTGTTTTTGTTTTTGATAGTTATTTTACATACCCCTATTAACAAAATTTAGATCATTTAGACTTCGACCCTGCCTGCCTGTCACGGCAAACCAAGGATACAACTTTCACGCACAACAAAAAGACTGCAAGACTCGATAAAAATTCTCTCCACAAGTGAAAAGAACGCAGGCCTTGTGTGTGCGAAGCCTATCCCCAACACCACAGTAAGCCGGTTTAAGTGTGGTGCCATTGTTACTCCCACTTCCTCAGAAAAATTTAACCCTATCCGAACGCCCAAGCGTAATTTTATACCCACAAGGTTGTATTCTTCACATTTTAGAATACTTCTAGTACTGAAACTTTCAGTATTTCTCAAAGAATCATTTTGACATACCACTATGCAAAGCGTACGGGTCGGACTAGCGAGTAAATTTCCTCTTTGAAAGTGGTGGCACAGAGTTCCCCACGTAGAATGGATACGATAGTAAAACACGACGTTCGGATAGGGTTAAAGAGTACGAGTACGAGCGGCTTTGTAGGCACGTGCCAACGTATCCCGGCAGACGAAGGAAGGAAATTGTTTCCAAACCCCACCCGTGTGTGTTGGCGGGTGCTCTGGTGTGGTTTGCTCCTTCTTTCCTCTCCAGCATCGATCCCAACTATCTCCATTTTTGTTTTCTTCGTACGTCAGTCTACAGTACTGTAATATACTAGTTTACTTTATCCTTCCTATTGTATCATCAGCTGATGTCGAAGCGAGGTGCAATTTTCGATTAAGGACTTCTTCGAAAACACCTTTAATCTTCGCTTTTTATATGACTTGTTTGTGTTGCAAATGCCGTAACACTCTTACTAAAAACCCCGCCCTATCACCACCCTCATGAACTTAAGGTACACCGTCATGGTCTACACATTGATTTGACAGGAGAACGACCCAGTCTTCTCTTAATGACAGTTTAGCCCTTAAACCCAGTGCACACTGCAGAAAGTTTCCTCAAATCCCTATTTGATATGGTTTGGTACGGTTGAAGGCTGTCAGATTTTCTTTCACGGATGGGCGAATGCTAAAGTTTAGGCAAAATTTGATAAAAATCCTCCAAACGAACACAGGTTTGATTTTTGAGATTCCAGTTGAAAATCACGGCCATCAATCCATCATCCAATCAGAAGGCGACTACATGTCACATGACACCATGGGGTCAGATTGCGTGTGTGTTTGTGGTGTGTGTGTATGTGTGTGTGTGTGTGTGAGAGAGAGAGAGAGAGAGAGAG
>NW_004799438.1:7756-11381 GCF_000002075.1 Aplysia californica | reverse complement strand
GGTTACGTCCTCATCGACAAAATCTAGATAATTTAGGAGGTGGGCTACCGACCGTGCCCTAAAAGATGTAGAGTACGAAACATTCCAAGAAGGTTGGAGAAGACGTCACAGTAAAATAAACTAAAAAACAATTTTTAAAAACGTTAAACAAATTAGTTGGGTGTAACCTGTGAGCTCCAGTCACAGAGCACCACCCACCATTCGCAAGAGACGGCAGCAAACAGCTGTGAGCTCGCTCTCACTCTCACATCCCATGAGAAATTTTCTCTGGTTGGACAAAAAAAAAGGAATCATTACTGTAAAAATGAATCAGAGAACGTTACATTAACCGTATATTTATTCTTGGGGTCGACTTCAAGGCGAGTTTTATTATTTTAATTTTTTAAAGTTGTTTTTTGTGGTGGGGGGAGCGGGGGGTAATCTGTTTTTGTTTTTGGTTTAGTAAGCGTTTTAAGGCACTTGCAACATGATAACGTCATTTAAGTGCAGAAGATTTTTTTTAAAATTTAGTAAGAGTTTTACGGCACTTGCAACACAATAAGGTCATAAGTGCCGAAGATTAGAGGTGTTACAATAAGAGAACCATACACTAAAAAAGAAGGGGGAAAGATAAGGACGATGGGTGTTTCAGAGGAAAGAAGGAACAAGTAAGCCGCATAAGAGCACCCACCAACCATGCACGTGCTTTAGTTTGAGTTAAGAAAAGCGTATTTTCACGATAAATGGCATACTTTTGCACTTTGTAAGGGTAAAGAGAATCACGTCAACACAATACATGATTTACTAGTCATTTAGTGCAGGTAAAAAAATAAGGGTGTGTGTTTAACGCCCCTATCAACATTATTTAGTTATTTAAATGGCGGAACCTCCGAAATTAACGTCCTTCTCCGATAGGATCGAGCCAAATGGGTTGAGAGCCTTGAAAATTCCACAAAGAGACCAGAATGTAAGAACCTCCAGTCTGGGTTTCGAACCAGGACCATCTGCTCCGTAGTCCAGCATGAAACCAAATGTGCTAACGAAGCACCATTTAGCGCAGAGTAGAAATGTCACAGACATACATGCACAAAAGGTAAAGAAAAGAAGAATACGAGTAAGAACTCACGGGTGTTTCATCCACCAACCACCAACCATTTTGTGCTGTGAACGAGCGAGATTGACAGGACAGACAGAAGCAGCCTGGGCTGAGGACGACACAACATCCCAGCAGACAGCAGAAAGACTGAGAAACTCGAGGAAAAAAAAAAGGTCACGCTCCCCACATGGGAATCGAAATAGGGACATCTGCATGGGACATAGAGGCGCCTAACCGCTACACCACAGATGTAGGTTGAGTATAGTTCATCCGCAATGCGAATGTCAAGGGCCCCACCTGTAGACAGGTTGGGAAGCATTCCGGTACATTTCTGGGTCGTTTTTAACTGGTGTCATTAGAAGAGTGGGGAGGGGAAGGGATGAGGAGGGGAGCAGACTGGAGCTATAGTAATGAGGCCAAAAGAGTGTCTGTGGGTGTAGAATAAAAAGAGAGAGGGGGTGGGCAGACCACACATGACCGCACACACAATCATGCTTTCTTCGTACCAAACCGCTTTCACAAAACAGAACAATTTATTTGTGGACGTGCTAATGTGGCAAAAATACGATAGATATAGGCCAATATAGCCCTGGTCTAAAAGGCTTATTGGCACTTAATTCTGGACGCTTCCATAGTCCAACGTGTACAGTTTCATTGTGCACACGCGGAATAGGTCGTACGACATTGAAAGGGCTAGTCCGTTGCAAAAAGATACATTGGTTCTTTGACTTTAGAGTCAGTGGATAGAAACTGGCAGGTCCGTCGTCCTACAGGTCCAGGTTATAGTAATAGTTTCATTTGAAGTGAAAAGAAGCACACCGATACGATGACGGACATTTAATACCTGGAAAGGGTTTCAGCTTTAGTATAAGAAGGGAGAAACACATCGATGTGATAAAGGTCATTTAAAGCTAGGAGTGGGTTTTATCTTAAGCTGGGGGTAAAGTAAAGAGAAACACATCGACATTATAATGGTCATTTAGTGCTAGAGATGGGTTTTACCTTTAGTTTCGGTAAAAGAAAGAAAAGAAGCAAATCGACACGACAACAACTATTTTGTGGTAGGAAAAAGCAATGCCGATATATACAGAAACAACAAAGATAGAGTAAGGAAGTAAGACCAGCCAGTGACACTCTCCACCCACCCGCCTTACACTTCGGGCAAAAATTAAAATGTTTCAACAGAAAAAAAGTGTCAAATCACAAAGGTACTGGTCTGGTTCCATTTTCAAACTGTTTCGAATCTGAACAAATCTGGTGCCCCCTCTATGGAGTTGTAGTTCAAAATGAATTGGCAACGATCACTTTGGTATCGGGCTAAACTGATGTAAATTTTAATGGCTCTCTGTTCAAATTTATAAACTTGAGTCAAACTTTTGGGAGCGTTTAAGATTCTCCACCTATTTGGATTCTTCGTATCAGAGACAAATAGAATTCGCAGGTCCTGCCTCCTAATTTAAACGTTAAAAGTAAAAGTTTAAAGCGGCGTTGAACCTACTTAATAGCATAGTTTGATTTTTGTATTTTATCATATATCTCAGTCTAATTCGCGAAACTTAAGAATCGTATTAAACGTGACATTGACCGGTTTAAACAGTAAAACGAAGGTTAATTTTTTAAAAGCTGTCTAGAATGGTTGCCCACATAACAGAAATTCTGCCCAATCGGTCAAGTGTGCGCTCTGAGTTAGTGGACCCGACAGTGTGTGTTTGCTACTTGAGTAGTGTTTTGAGTGAAGACCCTGATAAAACGCGAAAGATGTCCCACTGCAAGCGGCTTGGGAGCTTCATGTCCAACCTGAACAAGAGAATTCACCACGAGATCTTTGATTCTCTCTCTCTCTCTCTCTCTCTCTCTCTCTCTCTCTCTCTCTCTCTCTCTCTCTCTCTTTGCCTCCCTCCCTTTTTCTATCCTTAAAAAATGAATAAAAAAGAAAATTTACCAAAAATAAAATTTACTGAAGTTGGCTGGGATTTGTTATTTACTGATTCAATTGTGGCACGAACATTATTTAGATAGCCAAGTACAATCCCCTGTCTATGAACGGAACAATATTTAATTAGTATTGAAGAGATTGCAGACTGTTAAAATATGTTTTCATCTTCATTGCTGTAAATTTATAAACTATTTATTCCTATTTCTGTCGCTGTCTGTCTTTCTGATCCACTTTTCTCAATTGACCTTTCTGTCTCTATCTTCTTTCTTCTGTCTCGTTTTGTTTCTTTCTCAATATGCCTTGCCGGGCAAAAGGATTATGGAGCCGAGTTCTCCGATATAATAATAAAAATATGATTGGTGAAAAATAACAAATAAATATGAAAATAAATGCCTTGTACTTTAAGATACACTACTACAGAGAGTCCATATTGCCCTTTGTTTTGTTTGTTTTTTTTTGCTTTTGTTTTGTTTGGGGTTTTTTATTTTTTATTTTAGTGTAATTAAATTTTCTTAAAATTTCATCCCAAACCACTGAGTGTTTTAAAATAAATAGAGTTTAAAATTTTTAGTACCCGAATTTGCTTTAAAACCTTCAGTGCAAAGGGGAGATAT
>NW_004799438.1:3233-6308 GCF_000002075.1 Aplysia californica | reverse complement strand
GGTTAGAAATAGAGAGGTATTCCAGAGACAGACAGACAGAACAGAAAGGGAACAACGCCGTTAACGTATACATATCTTTACCCTTTTCTCACATCGCGACAACTCAAACTCATGTAATGAAGGTACAATTTCAAAGATAGAACACTTGGAATGAAAAGTTTGTTTACGAGTCTGTTGATTTGAATACACAACAAAACCAGTCAACAACGACAGCTGCTCTTGATTTCCTGTCCTCCCTAATAGGAAATATTAATAACAAAATGGAGGAAGTCAGTTCTGAGGGTTCTTTTGTATTCCCTCGCTCCGAAATCGGTCTGCAGTGTTTACATAACATTTAAAAGTCACCCCCTCACTTTGAAAACTCAGTTTAGTTTTAATAAAGGTTTACGCACTTGCAACACAATTAGGTGACGATAAGTGCGAAAAAATAGAGGTGTTACAATAGAGTAATAAACACAAGAAAGAAGGAGTAGACGTCAGGATGATAGGTGTTTGATAGGACAGAAGGAGCAAACCACACCAGAGCATCCGCCAACCACCCGCTTACTCCAATCAATCTTACAAACTGTTCAAGTGCACTCATCATAACGGGTAACGTGGGTGTGTCTCAAAACGAAAATGTGCTGAAAATAACTTCGCGAATTCGCTTCAAATGGCGGAGGGGAAAAGGAAAAGTGTGGGCGTAATGAATGTAAGAGATTGAAAAAACAAGGGTGGCTCTTACTCTTACACAGATGGTCTACCACTTCCTCAACGACGACAGCAACAACAACAACATAAAAAACGTGGTGTGGAAATAAAGAAAAGAAAAGGTGAAACAAGACCCTGTAATTTTTCGCCCTTTTTTATGTGAGCGTTTGTTGTTTCTTTAGAGAGGAAAGGGGAGGAGGGGAGGGGGAGGGGAGGGTATTTGAAAAACAATCGGAAGAAGGGGTTGTTTCACCTTCATTAAAAAATATTAATTAATTTCTTTTTGTTGTGAAAACAGGCAAACGGAAAATAGCACCTGTTTCAATTTGTAGTTAGGTTCTGTGCGGTTTTCAACACTCGGTCGATTTCTCAACTTTTCCTGTACCAAGCAGGAATGCAGCGTGGGTTGCCGAGTGGTTAGGCTACCAGACACGTAATCGTGAGGTTGCAGGCTCGGGGGTTCGAGACTCAGCTTGGACTGTCGTTGTACACTTAAGAAAGCCACTTTACACGCATTGTTCCAAACAATTTAAACATTTAGGAGGCGGGCTGCTTCGATCCTGCCTGTCAGCACCAACACAGCTCAGGGTTGGGGTGAGGGGTGGGGTGGGGGTGGATACAACGTTCTAGCAGAAAGATAAGGAGACGCAATAAGAATTATTCCCCATACTGGAATCGAACTCACGTCTTCTACACGCGACAGCGAGGCGCCTTTCCGTTACACCATAGACGGCGGTTAGTAGGTAAGGTCGGCAATAAATATGGGGTTAAGCAGTAAAGATTACTCGCGAGATAGTGGTGATCCTTTACCCTGGACTCACCGACAGATGGATTTTACACCTCATGCTGCACATTTCTCGGGTGTGAAGGTTGCGTACAACTAGCAAAAACAAGAGGGCGAGAGGGTTCAGGTGTCAGTCCACTTGATGGTTTATCGCGATGTTTCTGTCCTACTCGACGGTTTACCACCGGACCGCAGTCTCACAATTGTTCTGCTTGATGGTCTTCTGGTTTACTAAAAGCAACAACCCAGCTCCAACCTTAACTCTAACCCTAAACCTAATCCGAAACCAAACCCTGACCCCGACCCTGACCCAAACCCAAGCCCTTACCCTAACCATATCTCTATCCTTCACACAAACCCTAACCATAACCTTAACCCTAACCCTATCTCTATCCCTAACACAAACCTGAACCATAACCCTAACCAATTGAGACAGCACAAGTAGTCCGTGATCAACAGAGAAGACCATCAAGTAGACTGGCGCCAGAATTTGCATCATCAACAACTTAACAGCGATTTGAAGTGCCACCCACCTTTTTTTATTCTTCTATCGACACAATCTAGACCATTTAAGAAGCGGGCTGCTTTGGCTCTAGCTTTTTGGGCCAACACGGGAGCTGAGGGGAATCACAACACCCTCGCAGACAGACGGAGGTACGCAATTGAAAAAGAACCTCCCTATATGGGAATCGAACCCACGTCTTCTGCAAAGTGGGTCGTCGTGACGAAATGCATGGAAGTCACGTTTAACTTATCTTAAGAACGGCTAGCTCAAGTAGACTTATACAATATCAAAAATAAGGTCTGCCACTGCCAGTGTTGTCCTACAACTATCGGTAGAGGGGGAACATGGCATTATTGAAAGAAAACCCACAGACTTGAATTGCATATTCTAGACTGCGCACTGACATGGCTCCTTTTACCCCTTCCCCTCCATCTGGCTTCAAATTGAGACAAATTGTGCGTCCATAATGAACTGGAATTACGTCAGAGTGCAAGGTCTAGGATATTTATAATACTTTTTGTACACACTTAAGTCTATGGGGAACGCACAGAGACGAATTCCGAGTTGAAAACCATAGATACAGGGTGTATAAAATCAGAACTGATTCAGAACCAAATTGAAAAAAAAAAATCAATCCACAGACAGGTGAAAGAAGTTAAAACAACACCTAGACATGAATGGCTGGTACCTCTGAAAATAAATTATTAATGGTCTGGTCTGATATGGGAAACGCACTGCAAATCAATTACATGTATATACATGTATAAAATATCCTCATTAGTCGCATGTGACCTGGCTGGGCCACTTTGTGAAACGGTTGCCTCGTCAAGAGCTGCGTAATCTTGCACCCCATAGGGCGATGCTAAAACCGGAGGGTGTATCGCAAGGGTCAGGGCTCAGAGCTGTCTCGGCTGCTGTGGAGGTGGTGGTGTAGTGTACGCTACTGCTGGGCTGGGAGAGGGACGATAACATGAACCTCGAACTCTGAGGAGGCTGGATGTTAGTTCAGTTTGAGTTTGAGTTAAGTCCAAAAAGGGAGCAAGCACAAAGACAGAATAACGTTTATTTTATTTGTGGAAAGGGAAAGCGGGTGGGT